>NC_056741.1:1303451770-1303684270 GCF_019279795.1 Protopterus annectens
GTATTCTGAAGAAGTCAATTGTTTTATTTGAAGAAAGTGCTAAATACATTTTATTTTCGTTTTGTATCCTGTTCATTCTACCGTGCTTTTTGTTACTTGGTGTTCTTGTGGATTTGCCGGTATGGATTCCAGCACGCAGAGTGGAGCGGGTACTAAAGATACACACGAGGAATTGACCTCGGCCATAAACAAGCTCACTGAACTCATTGGTGTTTTTAATAACCAAATTGTTGGCTTGGGAAACAAGCTTGATGGTTTAACTGGTGATTTTAATCGCCGTTCATTGACATTGACTACCACATCCCAGGACTCCCTTTTTAATATACCACCTGGCCAAGGCAGTCCAAAACGACAAGGAAATAGGGCTACCACGAACATTTGGGATGCTGCAACACGTAGAATTTCCATTTCAAATGGAACTACATTATTGCAGAGCCAGAACCAGGACAATGGTGATTTTCGGTTAAATACAAGTAACGGATTTAATTTAACCGAGTGGATTAACAGAGACATGGCCGGGTTTCACCATATGGACACTAGAAACCCCAATCAAGGTACGGTAAGCTCCATGTTACAAAATCTAGAAAAGGACAGTTTAAAAATGAAAAAAATTACAAATAGAAAACCAGTACCTTAGGGAATGTTTGAAAAGAGAACAAGTCCCTAAAGGGCTAAGATACTGGCGCTGTCCAAATGGTATTTTAAACGTTCTGAACTGCATAACGATTTGGTCACCTTATTTAACCAACAAGGCTGTGAGTTACTGCAGGTTTTGATAAGGGACAATGACAAAAATTTGAAGAATTACAAAATTCTGTAAGCAAATTAGATGCTTTTTAAAAAAGGATATGGATTTTTGTAGTATGCATAAGGAGTATAATGCTGTTTTTTTTTAACATTGACAAGATTGTTGAGAAAATCAAGATAAAAAAAAGAGTAAAAAACTGGATAGAGATGCCAAATATTATGAAGCAGGTGTTGCCTATCCCTTAATCTTTAGTGGTAATAAGAACAATGTACAGACTCATTCTAATGTTAACAATGAAGTTTTTGATGAATTAACTGATGACTTGCAACTTAGTGAGGATAACCACCTGGGTCCCACCCCTTTAGGTCAGCCTTTAAGGAGATCGGAGAGAACCCAAAAACAAAGGTAAAACCACAGGAGACAAGCCAGTGTAGGTTACCAGGGGTACCAACATCATCCATCCCAGAACTACTCCAGGAGGGGGAGAGGGAGACGGGTGAACTGGTAATAGACCAGATAAGGCAAGTTTTAGATAGTAACAACAGTGGGATCTCTATTATACTTAATGACCACCAGGATTTTAAAATTTATAATCTAAGTAACATGGAAGTTACAAAAGAATGGGTGAACCTGTTTCAGAAAGGGTTAAATTTCGTGCCCTATAAGAAATTTAACACAGAAAAAAACCTTTAGATGTTATGCTCTATACTAGAAAATTGAACTTGAGTGTCAATATGAGTGAAACTGGGAACAGTTATACCACTAACAACTTATTTGTCGGATGTAAAAAATGAAGTACATATAATTCTCCATTGCATCCCACCTTACAGTTATTTCAGGGTATTTGTATGAATGATATCAGGGATTTTAGGCAAAAAGTATTAGACTGCCTAATTTAACTGAGGATGAGACCACCTTTCTTGATAGTATCTCTAACAACAGGCAGATTAGAGTTATGAAACCTGACAAGGGGGGTGGATTGGTTGTCATGGACCAAGAGAGGTACATAGACTGTATGTTAGAACACCTTCTTGGAGATGGATATGCACAAATATCATGCAATGAATTAAACATTGCGTACAGTCATATGGACATGGTCCTTACTGACTTATTCTTTAACAATCAGATATCTGAGGAAGAATTGTATTTTTCTACACAGAAACATCCCCGAATCCCAACTATATTTGGGATCCCAAAAATCCACAAGGACATCTCCCATCCTCCACTAAGGCCCATAGTGGATGCGAAAGGGTCAAAGACTATTAGCATTGCTAAATTCTTGGACCATAAGTTAAAAAACTGAGTCCATTTATTCATATTATCAAAGACTCATGGGACTGTCTTAAAAAAATCAAACAAGAACTCTTTTGTAGTAACATCATTTTCACAACTACTGATATCAAAGACTTATTCAATGTCATTCCGCATTCGGAAGGCATTGAATTGTTTTATGATTTTTTTGGGTCAACACACATTTTCTCATACCAGGATTCTCACACTTAGGACTCTAATGGAACTAGTCCTGGAAAAGAGTTTCTTGATATTTGAGGGACATCTTTTTAAACAAAAATCTGGTATAGTGATGGGGGCAGCCTGTGCACCAATTTTTGCCAATATTGTCCTGACCCAATTGGAATTGCCACAAGTATTTACATCCTAATGGATGTCATACTGTTCTTTTTACGGGCGGTACCTGGATGACATCCTTATTTTCTGGAGGGGGGATCAGAAGCAGTTGTCTGAATTCTTACTGTTTCTTAACTCCAGCACTACCTTTTTGAAGTTTACTATGGTGACCCACACTGAATCCATCAGTTATTTAGATATACAGATTTCTAAAGATTTGGTGAATAACCAGTTTTATTCAAACATTTTCAGGAAACCAACATACTTGAACACCCTTCTCCATTTCAAGAGCGGGCAACCTCTTCATCAAAAAAGATCATTAATCAAAGAACAAGGCATAAGATTGGCCCGCATAATCAGTAGAATTGATGATTTTTATAAGGAAATGGATGTTTTATTGAGTATGTTGGTTAATAGGGGGTGTCCTGAAGATTTCATGAAACCATTACTTGATGAAGTAACCAAAAAGAGAGTGGACGGTTATTTCTATCCATTGTTAGGTTTGCATATTTCCAGACTTTGTGCACCTACAGATAGTAAGGTTCTGACAACTGCTCCTTTTAAACATGGACTTATTCTCACCTATAATCCACAATTCCCATTGATATGAGACATCTTGGTCAGAAATTGGTTCATTCTCAGGAGTGATGAGACCATAGGGGGAAGGTGGGTGACACCCCTGTTATAGTATACAAAAAGGATTCCAGTATCAACAACCTTTTGGAGTCCAAGAGTAAGAATACAAAACCTGGTATCGGAAAAATGACTAAATGTGGGCATTGCGCCCAATGCAAATATATACTACAGAGTGACAGAGTTTTTATTGAAGATTTTGTATTGGTGAGATTCAACCAGAACTGTAATTGTGGGAGCAAACAGGTGGTGTATGCAGCCAGATGTGTCCCGGGTTTTATATTGGCAAGACTAAAAATTCATTCAGGACACATGTTTATCAGCATATTTACGACATAACCAAAGGCAACATTAAAAATGCTTTGGCAAAGCATGTCAATACTTTTCCTAGTCATAGTTTCAGGTTTACTGTACTGGAAAGGGTGGTAATGGACGAGAGAGGGGGACCTACTGACTGGTTCCTTGAATATAAAGAACTAATGAGTTAATGCCACCACCAGTCCAGGCTTGAATGACATGGTGTCCCTCACTAGTTATTTAAAACTAAAAGCTGATTTTTTATTTTAGTGAGGTGTACACTATGACATGCTGTTATTTTATATTCAAGATTTTCTTTTTTGACCTCAGTCGTTGTTTGTATTAGGATACTTGGATTTTTATTGCACACATTTGTTTTTGGTTATATATTTCACATATGCATTCACTGTTCATTTTTTATTCTTTATTTTTTTCGCTAGGATTTTTAGTGTTATATCCACTCATTAATAGTGATTTTTCTTCTACCTGGTTTTAGGTTTTATATTCAAAATATTTTTGTAGTCCAGCTACGAACAGGTTTTTTTTACTGTCAAAGGAAATAATTTTATAAGGCAAGGGAGTCTATTTCTTTAAATATATATGAGTGTTCTATTGACTGATTAATTGGTGAAGTAATTGTTTGATGTATATAAAAGATGGTCCTTCAGATTGTCAGGTATTCTGAAGAAGTCAATTGTAATATTTGACGAAAGCGTTAAATACATTTTATTTTCGTTTGGTATCCTGTTCATTCTACTGTGCTTTTTGTTACTTGGTGTTCTTGTGGATTTGCCGATATGTCCATAACATGTAGTGGAGTCATACCTTAGCACCAATAGTCACAACCTTTTATGCAAGGGGATGTCATGTAGGTATTGCAGGTATAAATGTAGAATGTTGCTACAGTAACAGGGGTTGTCTTAGAAATGTGTGTGAAGTCATGTCTGATACTGATATGTATGCCATCAGTTACTGACAGACATCATAAGATCATCATAGTGCAGTACCACACAAATAACAGTAATGACCCTGTGGAATACAGCAGAGATATGACCAATAAATGTGGACAGTCTGACACACACTGGTCAGTCCATAGGTATACACAGAACTCCTTAGTGCAAGACGTGTAGACCAAGTCTGACAAAGTGGATGTTTTCAGCCATGTAAATGGGGATATCACGAAAATACTGGAATAGATAAGCTCACACAGTTTATGCATTCGCACACTTCTGTCTGTCCTGGCACATATTAATCAGAGGAGCAAAGGTCACAAGCTCACATACTACCCACTAGTTAGTGACATACATCTCTACAGCATCCCACTGCTTTGTCAGAAAAACACAACAGTTATGGTGGTCCGGCAACAGTACATCTGACAAATATCTGGACATAACATCACATTAGGTAAATATTCTGAGCTGTTAGGCATGTCACAAAGCACTGTGCAAACTACAGGCAGAGTGCCGCAACACTGGCCTACGTTTCTTATGGGGGAATACACATGTACTTGCAAATATAGCAGGATCTACAGGCATGTAACACACAGAGTAACAGACACCAGTGTGAAAGTGCATACCCACAACCAATCTGAATGCAGTCAAACTCACATATGGTAAGCCTAATTAATATTACAGTATATGGACTGTGTGAACAACACCATCCTCATATGTGCCACTCACACACTAACCCTACATATACTGGGCCAATACACAGTGTATGCTGATGCCTGACTGGAATGGGACATGTGTCGGCCAGGCCCTTCAAACATGTATGCCGATAGGGTGCCATACACTGGAGCAGCATGCAACATCAGATAGAATGGGACCAAGAACAATGACATCTACCACAGTCTGTACACAGGCCAAGGTACATATTAATAATACACACTCTATCAACAATCACCATAAGTACACAGACCTCACTACTGTACACACTACAACAGAATGTCCAGGTTTTGTCCTCAAATATAAGGCCTACTATACATAACATGTCTAGCAGTCTGATATCTCACTGACTTATCAGGTATGATGTCAGTAAATGATGTACTGAACATATGCACCTCTTACTGCATGACATATGTACAAACAGACAGACTTGAGGTTGGAGGCACAAACACAGGGCCAATATTGACATGTTGCTGTGATAAACTCATACATTTACTGGTGTAACAGGGTTTGTTGTGACATATGTCTTCTGAGGGATATGAAGTCAGTAACCCACAAGGATGTCACCATGTACTGACTGCAATCATCAGAGTATGCTACTGCATTTCTAAAGATAGGAAATGTGTGAGTAACACAACACATGCAAGACTCCAAACTCTGGCCAGTCTGCAGATAGCCCTACAGGTGAGAGTTTCCTCAACTATGTAACACTGTCATGCCAGATATTAAATCATGTAGAACAGCCATATCCACACAAACCCTGTTAAACCAACATTACTTCAAATGTAGAAGAACAATACTTACATTCTGTCCCCATGTCTGGAACATTCCCCTCCTATTTATTGGCCTGTCTCCACAGTGCATGTTGTAAGAAGTATATTCAACTACCCTCTGTGATGATGTTTGTCACACCCACATGACGTCCTGCTCACAGTGAAGGAAAAAGGCCAACACCCACATGAAGTGCTTAGTTATAAGAGTGTGTTTCCATGCAATTGGCTATAGGAATGATACCACAGCTGTTCTACGTGCAATTAGCAAGTGGGGGACTGCAATTTGTGCACAGGCCACCAGCTGATCATGAGCATCACTTACAAAACTCAAGATTCTGTTAAGCAAAGCAGATGTACTTTTCCATATCCACCAGAGAGGGAGTGAGAGAGAGAGAGAGACAGAGACAAAGTAAGAAAGGAGTATGAGAGTAAGAGCCAAGCGTGCTTGCGTATGATCCATAGGTGGAGAGTGGTATCTAGGCATTATGACGGTTGCCTATTCTGGGTACTAATCCATACTGTCACATGGTAATTGCACATGGCTGTACACATTTATGGCTGAGGATTGTCTACAATTTCTACGTTTGGAAAATGTTGGCCTTGTAATGTCAACAATGGGACATGTAGCCCTCAATATAATGATGTAGCAGAACCCACACTGCAATGGATCCTATCATTACACAATCACCCAACACCTACACAGGACACTGACACACACACACTTACCCGTACTGAGTTTCAACCCCCTACCTGACTATGCATTGCTATTACATTGTTATGCAGTTATTGCAGCTGTCCAAAGGTATCTTTGAAAGTGAGTGACATCAGCAACAGTGATAAAGGAGGGATAAGGGAAGTGTAGTACATGTGACTGTCCACAAATGCAGGTGTCAAGGAAGACACACTCTCTCAGGGAATCACACACATTATCACAGTTGGCAGGGTCAGGATTAGAACTCCTATCTAACTAGTTTGCTACACTACAGTATTACACAGTTATCACATGTGCCACAGAGCTTATCTGGCTGATATATGGCCAAAGGGTTATTTCAAGGTGACTGACATCAGCAGGCATGCTACAGTAGGGCAATGGGAGGTGTAGTGAGTGTGAATGGTTTGAAAATCATTAATCTCCACACACACAGACACCACTTGCCAGAACTGAGATGCATGGATTAATTGACAAGTGTGTAGTAGTCGACTGTGCCTGAAGGCTGTACAAGGCTAGGCAAAGGAATAACTTGGCATCAGGCCACATGACAATGGTCTCTAGTGTGTCTCAGGGGTATAGACCCTGGATTGATCCACATAGGTGGGTACTGTATTCATCATCCACTCATTTGGGTTACTACTGTGGATGGCCAGTGCTGTACAATGCTTGCCATGTATGTGATCTATATTCCATAACATGGACAGTGTCTGGGTTGTGCACATCCCATGCATGTTCTGTGACATGTGGAAGTGTACATGAGGTCTCTGGGACATGTTGTGTGGACATATTGTTATCTTCTGATGTGGCATTCCTGACCTCATTTGGTGAGACCTGTCTATGGAACTGAGGTCATGCCTGCACCTACACTGACAGCATGATACAGGTATTCAGTGGAGTTAGTGGCATCTGTCCATACAGGGCATGTGTATAAGGCATGGTATTCCCTTTGTGGGTTACATTTGCAGACTCTACAGTTGTTGCAGGCATCTAGTGGAGAACATAGCAAAGGACCACTGTAAGCATTTATTTGTCTATTGTATGGATGGAACATGGTGCTATGTCTTTTTACTTGCTGGATAACACACAGTCAGGAGATGTTACACATCACAGTACATTCTGATGTCAGTGGCAGCGCTGTGGTCAACAGGCATGTAGTCCACTACAATTACACCGTAGTTACTATCTGTGGGCAATATGCAGGGAACTACCAATACAGTGGTTGTTGCCTAGCCAAGTGTGTTTGTGTATGAGACATGGGTGGAGAGTGTTCTCTGAGTAATCCAAGGGTTGCCTATACTGTTCACTGATCCAAAATGTCACATGTAGGGTTATAGATTGTCTACATCAGCCTCTCTGCTGTTTGACATCTGTTGTCCTTGTAAGGTGGACATTGTGACATATAGTAGGTCCTCAATATAATAATTTAGCAAAACCCACACCACAATGCATCCTGTCATTACACAATCACAGCAACCTCCACACATGATACTGATGACAGATATACACACACACTTGCCAGTACTGACATTCAACCTGCTACCTAGCTATGTATTGCTACTACAGTGTACCGCATTTGTCATACACACCACAGAGTTTATTGGATGGACGTTGTCCCAAGGTACTTCTAAGGTGAGGAACATCACCAGCCCTTGTAAATACTGGCATTGGGTGATGTAGTGGGTGAAAGACCCAAAAATAATTTTACCCTATTCACACATTTACATTTGCCAGGGGTGAGGTTCAAACCTCTAACAACCTTTACAGACCATTATGTTACACATTTACCACATGTACCATTGACATGGTTTAAACTTCACAACAGGTACTTGTAAGATGGATAACATCTGCAGGACTGCTAAAGTCAGGCTCTGAGATGTGTACTGGCTGTAAATGGGGCCAACCTTTTTGAGGTACATACATACATATGTACACACACAAACATTTGCCACAGATGAGATTCAAACCCATAGCTGTGTAGTTACTGCTACTACATTGATCCACATTTATTGCATGCACCACGGAACGTGTAGGGCTAGCCCTTCTCCAAAGGTGTATTTCAAGGTAGATGACATCAGTAGGCTTGCTAAAGTAGGGCAATGGGAGGTGTAGTGACTGTGAATGGCCTCAAAATCATTACTCTCTACACACACACAGAAACACAGTTTCAACAGTTGCCATGTCTGGGATTAGAGCTCCTACCTAACTAGTATGTTACACTATAGCATTACACAGTTATCGCATGTGCCAAGGAGCTTATAGGGCTAGCCCTAGTCCAAAGGTGTGTTTCAAGGTGAATGACATCAGCAGACTTGCTAAAGTTGGGCAATGGGAGGTGTAGTGTCTGTGAATGGCCTCAAAATCATTGATCCCCACACACGCATGTACACAAACTTGCCATGTCTAGGATTAGAACTCCTACCTAACTAGTACATCACACTATAGCAATACACAGTTATTGCAGGCGCCACAGAGCTTACAGGGATGAACCTTGTCCAAAGAGGTATTTCAAGGTGAATGACATCAGCAGGCTTGCTAAAGTAAAGCAATGGGAGGTGTAGTGTCTGTGAATGGCCTCAAAATCATTGATCCCTACACACACACACACACACACACACACACACAGTTGCCATGTCTGGGATTAGAACTCCTACCTAACTAGTATGTCATGCTATAGCATTACACAGTTATTGCACACGCCACAGAGCTTAAAGGGATGAACCTTGTCCAAAGGTGAATGACATCAGCAGGCTTGCTTAACTAGGCAATGGGGAGTGCAGTGTGTGTGAATGGGCCACAAATCATTTTTCTGGAAACACACACTTTACATTTGACAGGACTGGGTATATGACTGCTAGATGAATTGCACTGTCATGTTACACAGTTATCACAAGCACCACAGACACTATAGTGCTGAGGGCTGCCAGAAGCAAATGTCTACAGTGACAGGCATTGGCACATCATGTGATATTGGCCAACTGGATGTGTGGTGGGTGGGATAGACCTCATGATGGGAAGCTCTTTGTCACTGTCTGTCACTCTTCCCCACATCTCTGTTTATGTTTAACCTATTATAGTCTGTTATCCTTGGATATATGTGTGTATTCTTATCTGATGTATGTGCAAAGTATTAGTGGTGTGTGTGTGTGTGTGTGCACAGAAATTTGCGACTGACAATTATGTATAGTCCACTGTTGTTGTCAGACATGGGTTTCATTTGGGAGCATGCCCAGTATGACCTTCTGTATTGAATGTGTGAATCCATTACAGGTAGGTTGTACTCCAGTTAAGGCATTTGTGTTCTACACCTACAGCTAGCAACCTGTTCCCACAGGATATCTGTAGATAGGTTGACAATATGGAGTCACAATGGGCAAAGGATAGTGGGGTACTGTAACTAATTGTGTCTGTGGTGCTTGTGCTACATGGTTTTGGTGTTAGCAGAGCTATGCACTGTTTTACACTGTGATGTATTATATCAACTAATGACAGATATACTTATTTGCTCACAGTAATTTCCTGGGGAATACAAGATGCATGAAACTGTGTCCAGTATTGTGGTCTGCAGCCTACATATTATTGCACACTCATGCCATTCTGGAGAGGGAGCTGCAGACACTTGCTGATGGGTCTGTGTAAATGGTCTAGCACCTTGGTGGCTGAGGAACCCCTACTTGTACATCTATCAATGAGACAGAATGGCCATATCCTGCTGTGGCCATACCTCTCAGCTGTACAGATTCACACAGGTTACCCAGAGGCAGGGCTCATATATCTGGTCAGTTCCCCCTTCACATTGTGGTTTATGAGCAAGTTTGTAACCACCCATTACTGGGTTTGCAGACAGAAGTAGTATGGGGACACATCAGTTTACGACTTCACACACTCCATGGCATCTTTGCTTCTACACCCCCCTCTGTTATTCTATCCTCTTCCTAACATTATGCGAGTGATATCTGATAAGTATCCCTATAGTTATCCTGTCATCCCAGTGGTATTTAGTGGTTGGTCCACAGTTCATGCAGTAGGACATGGTGGGCATGCTACTGGGATTTGTTGACATGGCCTTGCATTTGTGTTCTGTGGACTGTGTTATGTTATTTGGGACCCCATGTGAGATGACATACATTGGCAGTATGGGTGAGGCACAGGCCTTTGACAGAGGACTGTAGGGCATTTGGTAGTGATGCAGGCCATCTGTGGAAGGCCAGTGCATTCTGTCACTCCTACAGTCTCAGGCTGCAAGCCACTGGATTCCCCTAGGGTGACAGGGTAGGTGTGCGAGGAGTTCATGGCAATAGTTCCTGTCCTTATTAATCCATTGGTGTGGATGCTGGCAGGGTGATGCTTGCAGCTAGGGACACACCTACATGGGACACCTCTTCAGCATGCTGCATTCTGTGGATACTGTACTCATTCCCAACAGCAGGTATATGACCTGTGATGAACCTGTGGCTGATGGGGTGAGCTGAGTGCATGTGTGCTATGGAAGCTTCTTGCAGCTGACTCACAGATATACCTGGGACATTCCCCTTATGCTGGCTTGTGCGGGGACATCAGCAGTTTATCATTACTTCATAACTGTGCCTTTTGTGGTCTGCCAGTGATTGGCCAGACTACCTCAGTATTCCATACTACACAGACAACTAATGTGCTGCTAACCTGTATGTACAATTCCGAAGGTGTGTGCATTTGACAGTTACATTTTATATACTCTGTCTAGGGTACTTCCACCTGTGTCCTGTGTGCATGTCTTGGCCCACATTCATGGCATGTCCATCTTTCAGATGGTGACAGATATTACATCCAAACAATGAGTATGGATGACTGGTTGATTGGGTCTTGATGGGATGCATTGTTTGGCACTGCAGTTGTCAGAACATGGCCCTGTCATCAACAGTACAACCCTCCATGCTGACCACTTCCACACAATATACAACACACAACAACCTAACACACAGAGCCCTGCATATTGCACACGTGCAACAAACTATCCTGCTGATTTGGCCAGCTCAGGTAATCTGTACTCCACTGTTATTAAACCCACATGTACATGTTACTACATTTCTACACAAGATTGTGGGGGGGGGGGCACACCTGAAAACTGTATGACTGCACTGGTATTTCAGGTACTCTGTTGGCTTCCATTTCATTCTGTATTCTGACCTATCATGCAGACTAGAGGCATATCAGTGGAGTACATATCTTAGGTTTTATTGACCTACATTTCCATTTCAGACTTCTTACCCTTCAGAACTAACATCCAACTGCCTGACCTGTTGAAGTCTGTTTGTGTAGGTGTGGAAGGGGGCTGTTCTCTGTTCCCATCAATTGGAGGCCTTAGCACAGCCTTTCTTTGTGGTCATCTACACCTTTCCTGCTGGCTAAGACTTTTGTTGGGTATATGAGCCTCACTGACATGCATGTGTGTGGACTATGGATACACATTTGGCCCACCATGTCCTGCAGTGGGATATGTCACCTTGTCTAGTACTGCCTACTTTGCTGATACCAGTATTTGTTATGGATTTCATGCTGCCCATTTAGGTGTCGACCTGCTGCCATCCCATCCAGCCACCTAATTCCCTTGCATGCTCACATCCATACCATAGATACAAGTAGCAGAACATACTACTCCATTCAGCAATTGATAGGGAGAGTGACCTACCTTGTGGCTGTGCCAGTATTGAGAATGGTGCTGGAGGGCTGACTATGTCAGATGCACATAGTACACTCCCTATACATGGTAAAGCACAGGTAGTGTCATGTTTGGCATCCCTTTTACTGTATGTGTGAGTCAGAGAGAGGTGTCATTCCCTGGGCTCCTACAGAGTCAGTGCATGTGCTATATGTTGCCTCTTTGCCAAAGCCTGGGCATACCTTCTTCTGCCTACAGGGGCAGGTTCAGGTTGTTCCTCCTCCAAGTCACTCTGTGCCTGTGCTGGCCTTGGCAATGGTGGGGGGCTGTGTGGCCCTGCCCCGTGCTGTTCCGACTGCAGCTATTTCCAAAGGATCATATTGTGTAGTATGGCACATACAATGAAAATTTGTGTACATGTAGCTGGAGAGTACTGCAAGGCTCCACCGGATATGTCCAGGCACCAGAATCGTGACTTGAGCATCCCAAACACATGCTCTATTATGATTCTGGGTTGTGCGTGTGTTTCATTATGGAGTTCTTGTTCAGGTGTGTGCGCATTTCTGATGGGTGTCATCAGCCACAGCTGCAGTGTGTAACCAGAATTCCTCACTAGGTGGCCATATGGGATGTCCCCACTGGCTAATCTCTGGTACAGCTGCGTCATATGCCAGATGTGGGATTCATGATAGCTTCCAGGGCTGCCAGCACACACATTCATTATAATGCCCTGGGTATCGCACATGACCTGGCAGTTGATGGAGGGGAAGTCCTTGAGGTTTATGTAGATCCTACCCTGCTCACCGGGTGGTGCTTTGATATGTATGTCCATGCAGTCTATAGCACCCACTACCTCAGGGTATTCTGCTATTTGGTGGAAGAGATGCATATTGCTGGTCAACACTTCACGGGTGTTGTGGAAATATATCTGCTCACTGGCATGTGGTGACATGGCATCCAGGAATTGGAGTACCCTGGATGCTGATGTCTGAGAGATCCCCATGATATCCCCAGTTGGCCTTTGGAAGCTGTGACTAGTATTCTTAAGCCTACACATACCTCGGTCTCCACTGGGATGGGTTCGCCTCTGTTGCTTCTGTGTGTGAGGCATGGCCAGCACAGCTCAACAATTGGCTGTAGGAGGTCCCTGTCCACCCTATAGCGCTCCACTATCTCCAGCTCATGTAGCCCCTGGTAGGTTACCCTGGGACTGTACACTCTTCTTCTCCTCCATGCTGTGGGTTGGTCATAAGCATTCTCATCCTCACTCCCCTCAGTCTCTTCCACATATTGATTTATGAGAGCGACAGCAGCACCTATCATTTTGTTGGTTTTGTTAGGTAAAATTTCCCCATTTGTGTACACCAGTGGTGTAGAATTTGTTGGAAAAACCTGAGTGAAAACTGTTTGCATAGTTTACAGTAGTGTGCTGGGCTGGGCTGCTACCTTTGTAATTGGCTGATTCTGATACATTTCATCTGGCAGTTATGCTAGTTCTCCTTGATTACCTTCCTACTGCTGTTTTCCCTTCCCATTTCATCCCCGAGGCATGCTGTGCAAACCCAGTGCTCAGATGTGAACAGAGCTGCTACTTTCTGTTTTTTTTTTGTTTGTGTTTAAAACCCACTGCGCAGCATGCACACCCATTTAGGCAATGTAAATACTGCTGGGCAGCTTCAGACACACCCCCTTCCTTAGCTGTGCTTCATTAAGGGCAAACACGGGCCACTGTGCTCCAATAAGCTTATAGCAGTCATGACACTCCACCCTCATAAGGTCATCCAGCTCTTATGCTTAGACCATGGTGTTATTGCACCTAAATGGTTGGGTGCACACTAGCACGGAGGGGAAATCTGTGATTCAGTATCATTCCACTCATTTGCATAGAACTGACTGCTAATGCATGGTTACAAAACTGACACTTGGCCTTCCCCTTAGCAACCACTAATCCATGGTCTTGTGTTATGCATGCCATTGACCATTATGACAAAATGATGATTTTGGTTTAAAAGCTTATTTCCAGCTTTTTTTTCTTATTTTATGGCCGATCCCGTTTGTGCACCGCTGCCCTATGCTTAAACGCCCCCCAAAAAAATAAAGCTATTTTTTATTACTATGAAAATATTTTTCCCGCCTATGGCCATATATTTGGCCATTGGCATGCCTAAACCTTATAACACATGCTTTTTTATGAGATGTCATGCCTCCGTTTTGTAGTTTGCATAAATGTATTCAGCTACTAACTGAATACATTTCTGCAGTCTAACCTATTCCTGCATGGATGCCTGTCTGCTTCCTGGATCGCTAATTCACCTCATTTGCATGGTTTTCACCAGCAAATGAGATAATTAGCATACAGGGGCTGTGTCCATGCAGGAATAGTGCAGGAGCTCTTGTGCACGTCCTGGGAGCTCATTCCTGGATCACACGTCAGCCATATGGCCTGCAGCAGCTCTTGCACTATTCCTGCACACCATGCAGAGCTTGCTGAATCCTGGGGAGTGTTTTCTCTCCATCGTTTGTAGTTGATTTTCTTTCAGGTTCTCTTAGATTCTTCTTTGCATGGCATCCAGGCAGTGTATGTACTAGCCAGTAACTGAATTTTACTTAAAATAACAGTATCTCTGTCTACAGTTTCTCAAGTTCTCCTTTCACACTGGGACAGCTGAAGTCAAGCTGTTGTTCAGTGTGCAGCCATTTTGAAAGCCATAAAATGATTGTTGTTAAAATGGTTTGTAATACTTTGGAGCTTTTCTACCTGGGCCTGCATGGAAAATGGGCTCCTTTCCAGTCGGACCTTCCCGGTAATCAAATGTTAATAAATAATTAGTTCAGATTGATAAACCTAGGAATTTATTCAAATGATTTAGTAATTTACTAAATCAATTTTTGAAGGAAACTATATTATATATACAAACTAAAATGCAATTTTAATATACAGAAGAAACAGGGAAATGTGGTGTTACATTCACTTTGATCATCACCTTATTCTGATATGGCTCTTGATGTGTTGGTTCCAGTGCAAAGGAAACCATTGGTCCCATGTGTGCAAGTCAAGTAATAAATAAGTGCTTTTACAAGTAGATCAAATATGCATTAATGCATTTCTTAAATGAATAAAAGCTTGTAAATTTAAATTATATAAGCATCTTTATGTGAAATGTATAACCTCTACCATAATAAACATGAAACCTTGAAGGTGTAATGTCATGAATACATTTCAGTTAGACAGAATATACTTAATAATGATTTCACCTGCAATGCAACATTTTTGTGTTTATTCCCAACCAGTTGCATGCTGTCACTCTCCTACTCTGGATACAATATATGAGTCTTCATGGGTTCTCTTCAAGCAGCTTTATTATATACAAGCACATCACAATATAAGTTTACTGACTTTAACTTGAGTAACTTATATACAAACTAACTACTGCAATCATACATACTCAAAATTTACCTCACATATGGCTTTGGTAGTATTAATTTATCCTCGGAGTTGTTTGTTTAGTTAGACGAGAGTGCTTTTATATCCTGCTATGTGCTGCACCTCCTAATTTTTGTCATGATTTTCTTCCTACTGTTATATAGCCTATTGCTGATGTGATTCCACCGGGGTGGCTTATTTTTTCAGTTAGTTCTGTACTTTTTCCTGGTGGGTACAGCTGCCTCCATGCAGCTATTAACATGCTTGTATAGAGTTTCTGTGAACAGTTCCTCGTAGGCAGCAGTTTTCTCAGGGTTTATGGTGGCTTGAAATTTTGCCAGGTTATCACTGAATAGTAGGAAGTTAGCATTAGAGTAGTTTATGAATATTCCAGGGTGAGCTGATGTTCCAAGTTTTATTTTTACTTCAAAGGAGACCATTTGTGGTCTGACCTTACCAGAGAAACCATTACTCTGGTGGAGTGCAGCACTCTCTCATATTAGTGAAGACCAAAGCCAGTATGTTTGTACCCCTGGCTGATGTACTGACATTCTGGTTCAGGGTGTCTCTGTTTATAAATTCCAGGAATCTCCGTGCCTGCATGCTTGGTGTCATATATGATTCCAAGTTAATAGTGGGGTACTTAAAGTCACCCATGGATATGGTATTGGGTTGGATGGTGTTTCATTAAGTTTAAAGACATGTTATGGGTTTCTTAAGTTATAGGGGCACCTATAACTTGCAAGGAAGTGGTATGGAATTTTGCCTGTGGTGATTTGAATGCAGAGAAGCTCAAGTGCATTGTCCTGTTTGATCAGCCTTGAGGTATATTTATTTAAGATACAAATCAAGACACCTCCACTTTTATTCCATGTGTGTCTGTAGTGGCTATTTGAAATGTATGAAAGGCATTATAACCTTGCACTGCAGGTGTGTTCATTTTTAAACCATGTCTCCATGAACACACAGATATCAGCATTCTCTAGGGTGAGGAGAACTTAAAGGGAGTGGATATTTTACTTTAGACTCTTAGCATTGAGCAGTAACACCTTTAGATTTTCTTGTTTTTGATTTGCTATGTCAGAAGTGTAGATTAGTGTGTGTGTGTGTGTGTGTGTGTGATATACCTTTAACTACAGCTTTCCGGTGAGTCAGCACATCCATATAAACACTGAGCATGTGTAAGCAAGAGTGCCATTTTGAGTGAGCATGCAACTATGTAGTCAGTCAGTTAGTTAGGTAGTTTGTTTAAGTTCACTGTTCCTAATATCCATCCTGATGTATTTGTATACAATAAACTACTTAAATGAACACCCAAGCCTCAAACATCTTCGTAACGCACATAAGAAGAGTGACATGGTGTCAGAATGGGATCGAGAGTTACAGCCACGAGGCAACTGGTTAAAGATGCAGGAATATACAGGAGTGGATCATCCCTACTGCTCAAATGACTCGCAAAACAGGTCAGAAATTCCAGGTATAAAAACTTGTTTAAATGATTTCTTTTGCTATAAATATAACATGAAGCACTCAAAATGCTCAAAACTAATTTCTTATTAATCGAAATGTCCAAAACTGCGACATATTAATAAAAATATTCAAAACAATTACAAAAATGTTTGAAACAATATCCGAATCACATAAAATGCACAAAAAGGGGAAAACGACCGTATTTTTTCCACTATGTGCTACTTTTTGTATTAACTAAAGCTATTCAAAGTGTGCAAAATGTTTGCAAGTGTGTAAAGTATCACAGTGCAGTTATTTCACAAAATAAAGTTATTTCAAAGAATATCTCACAAAGTACAGTTATTTCAAGGCATATTTCGCAGAGTACAATCTTTCAAAGAGTTTATTGTGCATTTGAATATTATTACAAGTACCTGGTGTGTGTGCATGGTCGTACATAATTACAAGGGCCAATTTTGCATTGTGTTTTACTATAATCTGTGGACATGGCACAAGCAGACCTGCACCACTTGTGTTTGATAACAATACTGCAGAAAATTGAAGAGTGTTTGAACAGGAATACAATATTTTCATACAGGCTGCTTTTTCTGACAAAGATGCACATACAAAGACATTTATTCTGCTTAATTTATCTGGTTCAGAGGACACTGAAAGAGAGCATTCATTTGTGTATGCAGCTGCTGTGTAGGCAGGGGAGGGGGAAGATCACCATATAGTGGTACCGGCTCAAACAAGGGAAGACCCACAGTGCTTAAAACATAAATTTAGAAAAATGTGTAACCCCCCCCCCCCCAATGAATATATTACATTGGAAAGGTATTTATTTTATACAAGGGGTCAAAAGTCTGGTGAAACATTTGCTGCATATATATATATATATATATATATATATATCTGGCTTGTGAAATAAGGCTAAAACATGCAGATTTGGTGATTTGAGAGATGAGTTGATAAAAGACAGGCTTGTGTGTGGTACTAATAATGACACAGTAAGAAAGATTTTGCTTCAAGACAGTGATTTGATGTTATACAAGGCCAATGAGATTTGTCAGATACATGAGCTTACAGAAAAGACCACAAGTATGCTTACAAATGAGAATAGCAGCAGAAGGCACAGTGACGAAGCTCATGTAGATAGCACACAGCATGTGGTTAAAAGAAACAGGCTTAAGCACATGGGAGCTACTGCAGGTCCTGTAATAGTCCCTGGGAAACCCAGAGTCTTCCCAGAAAATTCCAGTTGTGCTCAGTGAAGCATAAGGGTGAGTCTGCAAAGTCAAAACATGTGCCCCCATTTAGCTTTATAGTTAGCTGTCAACTGTGGTGAAAATCACAAACCCAAAAGAGAAACATGCTTAGCTTTTGGTCAGCAGTGTCAATCTTGCAATAAGTGGAATCATTTCAAAAGGTTTTGTAAATCAAACAAGGTACATTATTTTATTAAAAAAGGGCATTCCAAGAGGCAAGTTGATTAATTAGAAAGCTGCAACCCTACTTTTTATGTTGATGGTGTGTCTGTGCTTGGTGAAACAGTCAATGTAGTGGATTTGTGGGCAAAGAATGAGACCTTATACATTGTTTAGAGTGATGGGAGTCCTGTAGATCTCAAAGTAGATACTGGCTCAAAGTGCAATGTTATCTCAGCAGAAATATTTGCTAGAGTAAAAGCTGCAGAACAGCTTGATTTAACAAAGTATGCGATGCTTGTTGCTTATGGTGGTGAAGAGATTCAAACCAAAGGCTCAGTATTGCTTTCATGTTATTCTGCTGAGAACAGCTATGACTTGCAATTTTTCATAGTCAAGAGACACGTGCAGTCATTATTAGGCCTCACATACAGTTTGAAAATGGGACTGCTTTCATTTAATAAAGAAGTTCACCATGTAAGCCTGAACAAGAAGTTATGTACTCACCATAACGTTCGATGTATGGAGTCCATCTCGCCTCACATTCTTACCCGTGGGTTAGGAGCCGAATATCGGCTTCGACTCGGCCAAACTTTTCTAGCTCGAAGTCTTCTATTGGCTGGGCTAAGCAGGTATCCCATGCTGCATTGCTCTATATCCCCAGATCTAGTTTGCTGCGAATACTCATTCATACCCCAATGCACAACAACATCAGAGTAAGGAAGAATAAACCAAGGGTGAAGGGAACTCTATAAACCAGACCTAACCTCCAGATCCTCCAGGAAGGGGGAAGGTGTGAGGGTAAGTAAGATTGTAAGGCGAGATGGACTACATACATTGAACGTTATGGTGAATATATAACTACTTGATGTTATGTAGTCCAATCTCGCCTACATTCTTACCCGTGGGACAGCGTTCCTAGCACCTACATCCTGGGAGGCTCATAGGAAGATACTCCTGAGTACTGTGGAACCAAAGGAAGACCTGCCCCTAGATACCATGTCCAGCTTGTAATGAGTAACAAATCTGTGAGGTTAAGTAGCTGCCGCACAAATATCATCCATAGACAATCTGGCTTGATAGGCTGTAGATGTAGATACAGCCCGAGTAGAGTGAGCCTTGACCGGAAACGGTAGGTCTTTACCTCCCGAGGAATAAACGAAAGAGATGCAACTGGATTTCCATCTGGATAGAGTGATTTTTGGGGACAGGGGACCCAATTCTGTTTTCCGAAAAGGAGACAAGCAGTTTTTCAGAGATCTTTAGTTTGGTGCAGATAGAAACGTAACTGTCTGTGTACATCCAACTGATGAAATTTACATTCTGCCTTAATGGAAAAAATACTGGCAACTCGATAGATTGATTAAGATTAGATATGGACGCCACTTTAGGAAGAAAGGAAGGGTTTGGTCTAAGAGAAACCCTGTCCTTATGAAAGATCAAGTATGGAGGTTTGATAGAAAGAGCTTGAATCTCTGAAACTCGCCTGGCTGATGTGATGTCTATTAAAAAGGCAGTTTTCCAGGTCAAGAATTTTAAGTCGCAGGTAGCTGCAGGCTCAAAGGGTGGTGAAGTAAGGGCTTGCAGAATAAAATTTAGATCCCAAGGCATGATAGGTTCTGAGACCGGAGGACGGAGTAGCAGAGTGCCCTTCAGGAAAGCCTTACAGAGTCTGTGAGCCATCAGACTAGGCTCATTAGCAACATTAAAGTTAGAAATCGCTGCCAATTAAACTTTAATGGTAGCTGACGCTGAGCCCTGATGGAAAAGCATAGACAAAAACTCCAAGACTGAAGCAATTGGGGCTGTGTAAGGATCAATTCCTTGGGTATGAGCCCAAACAGAAAACCTCTTCCATTTGCTAGAATAAATCTTCCTAGTAGAGGGCTTATGAGAGGAAGATAAAATATGAACTACCTCAGGTGAAAAGTGATGAAGCCTAACTAACGACGGAAGTGGAGTAGCCAGGCTGTCAACCCGAGGGTCCGCAGAGTGGGATGGAACTGTCCCATGTGTGTCAGTAAATCTGATTGTGGGTCCAGAATCCAAGGTGTGTCCACAATGTAGGGGTGGAGAAAGGGGAACCAGACTTGACGAGGCCAGTGTGGGGCAATCAGAATCATTCTGCTTCCCAAGGACTGCGCTTTCTGAATCACCTTTGATAGCAAGTAAAACGGAGGGAAAGCATAAAGCAGACCGGAGGGCCAATCGTGAACTAGAGCGTCCCTGGGTGACTCCCCCAGTGGGGGGATCAGCGTGAAGTAGCTGCTGCATTTGGCAATGAGGGGGCTGGCAAAAAGGTCGCAGCAAGGCTGACCCCATCTGCTGAAGATTAGTTTTGCAACTAGATGATTCAGGGACCACTCGTAAGGCATCAGAACAGCTCTGCTTAGCCTGTCCGCTATCACGCTGGACTTCACCGGAATGTGCGTTGCCACCAGAAACTGTTGGGAAGATACTGCCTACTGCCACACTCACATGGCCTCTCTGCATAGGGGGTATGACCTGGTTCCCCCTGCTTGTTCAGATACCACACCACTGACATGTTGTCCAAGTGTACTGCAATAGTCCCTAGAGGTAGAAAGCTCTGAAGTGCCTGCAACGCAAGTAGCACCACTCATTTCTAGGACATTGATATGCAGATGTATCTTGTGATCTTGTCATGTGCCTTGGACTGTCCTGCCGAGATAATGCCCCCCCCACCCCATCTGGGAGGTGTCCGTGGTCACTGTGGCAACCGGGGTTGGAGGAATGAAGGGTTTTCCCCTGTCCAGATTGTTGGTGCAAAGCCACCAACTGAGATCCTGTTTGCATCTGTCCATGAGCAAAATAGGGAGGGAAAGTGGAAGTTTCTGGAGAGACCATTGAACAAAGAGGAGCCATTGAAGGAGCCTCATGTGCAGTCTTGCTAGAGGGACCAACATAATTGTTGCTGTCATAGTCCCCAGGAGTTGAAGAACCCATCTTGCCTGCGCTTTCCTCAGGGGTAGCAGGGCATATACCTGTTGCTGTAAGACTCTGATTCTTTCCTGCGGTAGAAAGGCTCGCATTTGAATGGTGTCCAACTCTGCACCTATAAAAATGACACGCTGTGAGGGCAACAAGGCAGGTTTTTCCCAGTTCAGTGTTATGCCCAACTGTTGACAGAGAGTGATGGTAGCGTCCCTGGTTTGGATTAGTAGATGCCTGGTGGGGGCGGTAAGGAGACAGTAGTCCAGATACGGAAACACATGGAACCCTAGATGTCTCAAGTGAGCTGTCACCACTGCCATACACTTGGTGAACACCCTGGGAGCTGTGGTGAGACCAAAGGGCAGGGCTCGAAACTGGAAATGACGGGCTCCCAGCCAGAAGCGTAGGTGACTCCTGGATGCCCTGTCCATTTTGACATGGTAGTAAGCATCCTTGAGGTTGATGGAGCACATCCATACTTCTTCTCCCAACAATGGGAGAATCGATTGTAGTGTGACCATACAGAACTTGGACTTTTGTACATAGTTGTTCAGTCGGCTGAGATCCAATATGGGTCTCAGGTTCCCTGTTCTTTTCGGCACCAAAAAGAATCTTGAGTAAGTCCCTAATCCGATCTGGTCTGAGGGGACATGCTGGATGGCTCCCTTTTCTAGCAGCTTTGAAACCTCTGAAGCTGCGTGATTCCTTTGACTGGGTGGAACATCCTGGATTTTTCTGACTGGAGGGGGGGGGGTCTGACAAAGAGGGGATGACATAACCTCCGGAAATTATTCGTAATACTCATCGGTCCTGGGTGATGCTTTGCCAGGCTTCTGGGTAGAACGATATTCGGCCCCCGACTGGTTCCGGAAACACACAGTCGGGCATCCCATCAGGAACGATGGTAAGGAGAGCCGCGAAAGGAATCACAGTCTCCCAAATTGCGGGGGCCCCCTCTGCCTCTAGGGCAGCATCTCCCTGAATAACCTCCCCCTCCTGTGCCTCTGGAGGGGGACTCACCTTGTGCAGCAGGAAAAAACCTCTGATTTTTTGAACCCCATCTCCCCCCCCCCGCTGGGCCTTGGGGTAAGGCCTAGAGGGAACGGAAAAACAGACCCATACAGCAGACAGGGTCTTTCCCTTTTGCTCGCACTTGGTGAGGGCGTCTTTCACTTTGGTTCCGAACAAAGAAGAATCATCAAAGGGGGCGTCAGTGAAAGATGACTTGAAGGCCTCCACGAAATGACAAAGGCGCAGCCAGGCTTGCCTTCTAAGGGTGACTCCTGAGCTTGCTGCCCTACTCGCTTCCACGGCTGCATATGAAATGAGCCGCATGGAGGAGTTAACGATGGAATTGAGGGTAGAGACCTGGGCGTTAACCGTCTGGGCCACCGCCTCAGACACGTTACCCGCAACAGTATCACCTAACTCCTTGTTGAGATCTCTCTGGAGCTGAGTAAAATGAAACAGGTAGTTCAGTGACCGTAAGGTAAAGGTTGCTGACGAGAGGGTACGCTTCCCGTACCAGTCCATGGTCCTAGACTCATTGTTAGGAGGATGGACGGAGGAAGAAGTCTCTGCTACTTCCTTCTGAGTGGCCGGCGCCACCACCATGGCATCCACAGGGACTCCTTTGGACAAAAACTCCTTACTCGGAGGAGCAGAAAGAAATTTACTGGGTCTCCTGAGTACGGGTTCCACAGAATCAGGGTTCTCCCACATCCTCCGACAAACTAAGTCCAGGAGCTAGTCGAAGGGTGGGACACCCAGGAGGCGGAGGGCTGAGCACCAAAGGCCTTCAGGAAGACAGACTCCTCCTCGGAGGGAGCTTTGGATGGCCAGTCACCTCTTTGTTTCAATATCTCCAGGATGTCGGAGAAAGAAACATCATCAGAGGATGACTTGGGGGACCCCTTCGATTCCTCGAGGTCAGTATCTGAGGTGAGAGACTCATCCTGGGAGTCTATGTGCTTCCTCTTGCATGTTTTCTTTCTAGGGGGCTCCTCAGGCAAAAACTCTGAGGGGTCCGCAGAAAGTGGGGGTATCCGTAGGCCTCTGGGCTCTGCTGTATAAAGACAGGTGGTGATCAGAGACTCTCACTGGAGTGGTAGGGGCCAGAATGAACAACCCGCATGATGTAGCTGATGATCTGGCCAGCGCAGTCTGCATGGCCTCAAAGGCAGGCCCCCCCCCCCGAGTCCGAGGACCGGCCAGCCTCCAAGACCATGACATGAGTCGGGGTTCCCAGAGCGGGAGACTAGGGACCGAAATATGTCCCGAGGTGTCCCCCTCAGGCCCGACGAAAGAGTCCCAAACCCCGTGGATGGCGCTGACGGGGTCGGAGCCGACGCCGGTATCAATAGACCCGGGGGGGGGGCCATCGGAACTGACCTAGGAACATCCCATGGAGCGGAACATTCTGGCTCCAAAGACAGACGTGCTCGGAGGAGGAATGATCGAAGAAGGTGTTGGGACGGGCTCCGGAGCCGACTGGGATGGAGCCAAAAACAATTTTGCCAAAACTGGTGACTGCAGGAGCCTCTGCACCACCCTATCGACATCCACATCTGAAAGAGTCCTGGAGGATTTGGAGGACAGGGAGGGAGATCGAGATCTTCTCTCAGGAGACACTGGTCTAATACTGGGTGATTGGCTCCGAAGAGGTTCCAATATAATTGGAGCCAACGCCGGTTCCATCAACATCGACACTTCCTGCAGCCCCGAAGACAGTGGAGCCGAGGAGGTCGAAGCAAGTTTTGTGACTTTCTCCGGTGGCGCCGAGGAAACTGAAGGAGCCGGAGACCTCTTTTTAGACTTTGAGGATTTTGATTTAGAACTGGAAGTAGAATCCATGGCCTCTTCGAACGAGGGTTTCAAGAGTCCCTTTAGAATTAGCTTATTCTTTCTTTCTTGGAGTACTCTGGGACTAAAAGCATGGCAGAAGCTGCAAGGCTCCTGCAGATGAATTGCTCCCAGACAATAGACGCACACAAAATGTCCATCGGTGATGGACATCTTGTAACCACACTTAGAACACTTTTTAAAACCCGAGGTTTGTGCTCCTTGGAATCTTTGGACATATTAAACAAGTAACCAAAAATAATCACGAATGAAGAACAAGTCCCTGTCTGACAGGAAAAACGACACAAGCACGCAACACACCACTAAGTGTGGGAACAAACTTTCCACAACCCAGCACACACAAGGACGACCAGGGTAAAAAAACCTCTAACTAAAACGTTTTTTTGACCACGTACACAGAAGGGAAACCGACACTAAACCCTCTAACTCAAACGGTTTTAGGAGCGAGACAAGAGGGAAGGACTATGTCCTCTAACTGAAACGGGCCTAGCCCGACAGACCAGCTAGTGGGATACCACAAACCACAATCACATTACAGAAAAACCAACACAACACCAGTTAGAAATAGCTATTAAAATAGCTTTTTGTTTGTAACAAAATTTCTCAGAATAACAAGAAAAGTGTACTTAGCCACAGCCAAGAGCGAGATCACGTCCACGCTACACGAGTGGCAAACGAGATCTGGGGATATAGAGCAGTGCAGCATGGGATACCTGCTTAGCCCAGCCAATAGAAGACTTCGAGCTAGAAAAGTTTGGCCAAGTCGGAGCAGATATTCGGCCCCGAACCCATGGGTATGAATGTAGGCGAGACTGGACTACATAACATTGACAACAGTTCAAATTTCATCCAAACTATTTTTTTTTTAGTATGCTGATATTTTTGCAGACAAACTAGGCAAACTACCAGTTGTGTACTCTACAAAGTTAGAACTAGAGGTCAGCCCAATTATCAGACCAGCATGGAACGTTTCAGTGGCTATGCAGAGCAGAGTCAAAGCTGAGCTAGACAAAATAGTGCAGCTAGGAGTAATTTGTCCAGTAGAAGAACATACTGAATGGCTATCCTCCATGGTAGCTGCTCATAAGAAAAGCTCAGATGATATCAAAATATATATTGATCCAAGAGATCTAAACAAAGCATTAAAAAGTCCTCATCATCCAATGTGCACAGTTGAAGAAATTGCTGCCCTCATGACAAATGCCACTGTTTTTTCTGTCTTAGATGTAGAGAGTTAATTTTGGCAAATTTTGCTTGACTAAAAATCTTCATTGTTAACCACATTCTGTACACCATTTGGAAGATACAGATTTCTGAGAATGCCATTTGGAATACATTCTGCCAGTGAAGTCTTTCAGTGTGCAATGGAGCAAATTTTTTTCTGGCTATCCCTGTGCTATTATAGTAGATGATATTGTAGTAGGAGGCAATGGTGAAGCTGAACATGACAGAAACCTCAAGAAAGTTTTGGAAAGAGCACATGAAGTGAATCTTAAGCTGAATCCTCAGAAGTCCAAGTTCAGGTTACAAGAAGTTACATATGTTGGTGACTTGTTTACCAGTTCAGACTTAGACTCAGTTCTCAAGATGCCAGCACCAGACATTGCCCAAGCCCTACAACATTTTCTTGGCATGATTAACTATCTAGGCAACTTCATTCCTGACTTGAGCCAACTATCAGCAACATTACGAGAGCTGACACACAAAGAAGTAATTTGGTCATGGTCAGAACAGCACCAAAGATTATTTGATATCCAGAAGCAGAAAATTGCTAACCCACCAACTCTCAGCTACTATATAATGTTCACAAATCAGGTACTTTTTCCTGTGATGTTTCTAAGTTTGTTCTAGGTGCAGTCATTCTTCAAGAGGGCAGACCAGTAGCCTATGCATTCAGAACTCTTACCCAGACTGAGATGCAATATGTCTAGACTGAGAAAGAGCTGTTGGCAATTGTATTTGCATGTTTGAAGTTCCATGATTATATTTATGGTCGACCTATCCAGATTGAAACTGACCACCAACTTGTTACTGTTTGAGAAGGCCTATGCATACAGCTCCAGCTAGACTGCAATGCATGATGCTCAAACTGCAAAAGTGCAATTTCAATCTTCTCTATACAAAAGGTAAACATCTTTATATTGCTGATACCTTATCCAGATCACCCAGAAAAAAACACAGAACAGCATAACAATGAACAACTTGATTTTGAGGTCATGGAAGTGAGAAAGAAGTTATGTCCTACCATAACGTTCCATCTGTATTGTTGATCCTCGTTCAGTCATTACGCATAGGTATCGGTTCCGACCTTGGAACCGAGCCGGTCATTTTCCAAGCTCACGTCAGCTACAAACTCTCGAGCTAAACTCTTACCCATAATCCCCCTCACCCTGTTACCTCAGACTGGGTTTGCAAGTCAAAAGAAGGTAGAGGCTACCTCTGGTCAAATCACCTAAGAGAACCGGATGGTGAGATCCACTAGAAGCCACAGGAGGGGGAAGGAGGGAGAGTCGTAATGACTGAATGAGGATCAACAATACAGATGAAACGTTATGGTAAGACATAACTTCTTTATCTGATATTGTTAATCCTTGTTCATTCCTTACGCATGGGACAGAGTCCCCAGCTACCTCTATTCCTGGAAGGCTCTCATGGAAGGACATTCCTGAGCACCAAAGAACCAAAAGATGCTCTTCCCTGGAGGCCAAATCCAATTTGTAATGAATATTGAAGGTATGAGGCATAGCCCAAGTTGCAGCTGCACAGATGTCATGTAAAGAAGCTCTGGCATGGAAGGCAGCAGAAGTTGCCACCGACCTTGTTGAATGAGCTTTCATGGTAGTAGGCAACGGGATATTATGTTGTGTATAAAATGAAGGTCACACAGTCCTTCAGCCATCTAGCTAATGTGACCTTAGCAACAGCAGATCCTAATCTAGGTCCAGAATAGGCCAAAAATAACTGGTCAGATTTATGAAAGGACCTACTCCTGTTTAAGTAAAAATGGATTTGCCTGTGGATATCTAGAGTACGTAGGCAATACTCTCCTCTGTTTGAATGATTGGGAAAGAAGACTGGCAATTTAATGGTTTGATTAATAGACATTTCAGAGATCACTTTTGGCAGAAATTAAGGATTAGTTCTCAAAGACACTATCTCTGAAAAATCAAGTATGGACTCTTGATACATAAAGCTTGAAGCTCAGAGATACGTCTTGCAGAAGTAATGGTGACCAAAAACAAGGTTTTCCATGACAAATGCTTGAGGTCACAAGAAGCATGTTTGAAGGGTGGCATTGTCAGAGCTTGTAGAATCAATGACAGATCCCATGGTTGAATAGGTTCTCTAAATGGTGGCTTCAGATGATTCACACCTTTTATGAAGGTCTTGCACAATTTGTGAGATATAAGAGAGGAATCTTGGACACCCTCATGAAAATTAGAAATTGCAGCCAAATGAACTCTAATGGTAGAGGCCAATAGACCCGATTGGAAAAGGTCAGCCAGATAGTCTAGTATTATTGACACTGGTGCTGAGAAGGGATCTACTTGTTTATCTTTCAGCCAACAGGTAAATCTTTTCCACTTGCTTAGATAAGTAATTCTAGTGGAAGACTTATGAGATGCAATGAGAATGTCATGTACTGGTAAAGAAAGATCATCCTGCCTGGCAATCAAGGGAATTGGAGTAGCCAAGCTGTGAGCTTCAGGCTGTTCAAGTTGGGATGAATCAAGTTCTGTGGATGTGAGATCAACTCTGGGGTTCGATGGAGAATCCATAGTCAATCTAGTTGGTGAGGCCAAAGGAAGGGGAACCAAATCTGATGAGGTCAATATGGTGCTATGAGGATCACCTTGCTCTTCAACCGACGGGCTTTCTTCAGAAACTGGGGAATGAGGGGAAAAGGTGGGAATGCACAAAGAAGACCTGAGGGCCAATCGTGGACTAGAGCGTCCCTGGGTGACTGTCCCAGAGGGGGAATCAGGACAAAGAAGTTGCTGCATTTGTAGTTGGTCGGGGATGCAAAGAGGTCGCAGCAAGGACAGGCCCAGCGGTGGAAGATCTCTGCCGCTATCAAGGGATTCATGAGATTGTAGAATGCACCTGCTGAGTCTGTCTGCTATCACACTGGAACTCCCGGGAATGTGCGTTGCTAGAAGAAAATGGTTGGTAGCCATCACCCATTGCCATATCCTCATGGCATCTTGACAAAGGGAGTAAGATTTGGTTCCACCTTGCTTGTTGATGTACCAGACCACCACCATGTAGTCTGAATCGCAATTGTCCCAGATGGCAGCAGGGGATGGAATGCTTGCAATGCCAGAAGCACCACCCTCAGCTCTAGAACATTTATATACAGATGGGCCTCCAGTTCGGACCAAGTGCCTTGGACTTTCTGTCCCTGACATAACCCCCTACCCCATCAGGGAGGCATCTGTGGTCACTGTGGCCTTGGGTTGATGGGGGGAGAAGGGGCAACACCATTGTAAGAGTGTGTCATCCACCAATTTAAATCCTGTTTGCACCTGTGGGTTACTCGAATCTTGGATGAAAGAGGATGTTGAAAAGGATACCATTGGGTGAGCAGTAGCCATTGTAGAAGCCTCATATGAAACCTTGCCAGGGGGACAATGGTGATGGAGGCTGCCATGGAACCCAACAGCTGTAAAACAGTGAGAGCTGTGGATTTCTCCCTTGAAAGGATTCGATCAGTTGTTGTGTTATCCTTAAAATTCTGTGCTCTGGAATGGCAGCTCTGCAGTTCTTTGTATCCAAGATAACCCCTACAAATTCTGTTGACTGAGATGGGGTGAGATTGGATTTTTGCCACTTTATGGTTATGCCTTGCCTTTCTGCAGTGAGGAGAGAGTATGCCAGGGTTTCTTCCAGTAGATGTCTGGTGGGGGCGGAAATGAGCCAGTCGTCTAGGTATGGAAACACTTGGAATCCTTGAAATCGCAAGTGAGCTGTGACGACTGCCATGCACTTTGTGAACACTCTGGGGGCTGTAGAGAGTCTGAAGGGCAGTACTCTGAACTGGTAGTGACTGGCTCCCGCACGGAAGTGCAGAAACCTTCTTGATGGCCTGTCTACTTTTATGTGGTAGTAGGCATCTTGAAGATCTATCGAGCACATCCAATCGTCTTTTTCCAAAAGCGGGAGGATAGATTGTATTGTGACCATCCGGAATTTTTTCACTCTCACAAACTTGTTCAGTACACTGAGATCCAAAATTGGACTCCAGTCCAAGGTTTTCTTTGGCATCAAAAATAGTCTTGAGCAGAATCCGGATCTTATCTGGTCTGGAGGGACTATTTGGATGACTCTCTTTCTTAGCAGCTTTTCTATCTCTAGTGCTGCTTCTTCCCTTTGACTGGGTGGAATGTCGGGAAGGTTTTTTGAAGGGACAGGACAAATATTCAAGGGGATATGATAACCTCTGGTTATAATCCTTTGTACCCAAGAATTGGTGGTGATGGTTAGCCAGGCAGAAGGGTACAAGGCGAAACGACCCCCAACCACCTCCAGAGGAAAGGAGTTGGGCCTCTCTTCAGGAGCGCTGGTAGGATTGGCCAGGGAAAGAATCCCTGGAACCCTGGTTACGCAGACCCCCTCTGTCCCGAAAGGAGAGTCTTCCCTGTGAGTTTTCCCCTCTGCCTCTAGGAAAGAACTCTGCCTGTGTGTCACGGAAAGGACCCTGAGATTTCTTGAACCATATCTTCCCACTCTTTTGGTTTCGGGAGAAAGCACGTTGAGGGGAAGAATAATGGAAACCTATGGCAGAAAGGGTCTTACCGCCCTGTTCACATCTGGCCAGTGTGCTTTTAACTTTGGGTCCAAATATCGAAGAGGCCTCAATGGGAGCGTTAAGAAAGGAAGCCTTAAAGGGTTCCGTGAAATTGCACAAGCGCATCCAGGCATGCTGTCTCAAGACCACAGCTGAACCCGCCGCTCTAGCTACTCCTTCTGATGCGTGAGATATCAGTCACATAGAGGAGTTAGACTCAATGGTGGCCAGCTGAGAGGCCACTTTGTCACGGACCTCATCAGACGTGGCACCAGCCAAGGTTTCAGAGAGCTCGGAAATCAGATCCCTTTGAAGCCTGGTAAAGTGTGCCATATAATTCAGGGACCTAATAGTAAAAGTTGCTGATGCAAAGGTGCGCTTCCCTATCCTGTCCAGGGTCTGGGACTCTTTGTTACGTGGATGGACAGTCTGGCTTTCTTCTTCTGCCAGATCCTTTTTTGTTGCGGCTGCCACCACCAGAGCATCCACAGGAAGACCTTTTGACCAATGGGGATCCATAGCAGGAGGGGACAAAATCTTATCTGGCCTCTGGGAAATAGCCTCAACAGTGTCAGGAGCCTTCCATGCATGCTGCACGATGAGCTGGACAAGTTCATCGGCAGGTGGTGTAACCCAGGAGGTAGGGGGCCGGGCGCGAAAAGCCTGCAGGAACACGGACTCATCAGAGGTCGGATTAGAGGGCTGCCAGTCACCTCTCTGTTTAAGGGCGTTCGAGGATATCACCGAAGGATACCTCAGAGGGTGACCGAGGGGATCCTTCCCTCTCATCAAAGTCTGTGTCTTCAGTGAGGGACTCCATTGTGGAGTCCATGTGCTTCCTCTTACATGAACTTTTCTGGTGGACTTCTTCAGTCGCGAGAAGCTGGGGAAGACAGCGGAAAAGAGGTTTCCTGTGGGAATATGTCCTGAGGCCCTTGCACCCGGTGTCCGCTAGGTGCGACTTGTGAAACCAGTGTACCATAGGAGGGCAGGGGGATAGACAGCCCAATATCATCAGCAGAATTGAAAGCCTTCTCCAGTTGAAAGGCTGGTCCACCTGAAGAGGAGCGAGTGTCCAGGACAGGGATCACTCCTCCCCCTAACTGGCTCAGCCTGCCGACTCTGAGTCCCCGGATGGCTGTGGAGCAGCAAATTACACATGTCACAACGGTCATCCTGGGTCGTAGCAAAACTTTCCTGCCACGAAGGCAACTGCAGTTCCTTAGTGAGATCCATAAAGGGGACCGCAGAGGGAGAAGACTGTGCTATATCAATGGACTTCAAAGGCAATGAAGGAGTTGAATAAGAAGGGGTCTTTGGAGATGGGTGATCACCTCCCAAGGAATGATAGGTCCTGGGGGTTGGGATACCTCTGGCCAAAAGCACTTGATCCGCAAGACGCAACACCGTGCTCGGAAAGGCTTCTAGTGAACCTCATGGAGACTGAGGGAGAAACAGGCCAGTCCACAGAAGAGACAAACTCAGTGCCCACCTCACCAGTCCGCACTGAGAACAACGGTGCCAAGAGAGACTGGACTACGGTTGTCTGCACTGAGGAAGTCATCGGTACCGAGGTCACGGTCTGCGCTGACACAAGGATTGGTGCCGAAGTGGTTGTCGGTACCAAAGCTGGAACCGACAAAATTGGAGCCAACAACTGAGCCGTTGGTTCCAAGTAAGATGTCGGAGCCGACGTGGTCAAGGTTTGCACCGACTGAGCGGTCAGTGCCGATACAGTATAGTCTGAACCGAGGAGCCCCTCGGTGCCAATATAGTGAAGGCTGCAGAAGAAGACTGAGTCGAGATCACTAATGGAGCCGAAGGCCTCGGTGCCGAAAGTCTAGGCACCGAAAGTACTGGGGCTGACTGAGTAAGCTCCGGAGCGGAAACTTTAGTCTTTTTAGGTTTTGGTCGGCGGGAGTCCCCAGCCGGGGACGAAGGCAAAGACTTGGCCTTAGTAGGAACATTCAAAATTTTCTTATGGGCTCTAGGAGGGGTTGAGGCCACTGACCCAGAAATAGCCTCTGAAAAGGGAGATTTAAGAAGTCCCTTCAGCAACAACTTGTTTTTCCTTTCTAACAAGGTTCTGTTAGAAAAATTTTCACAGATAGTACAGGGCGGGTCAACAGATAAATGGGACGCACCCAAACAATAAATGCACAGAGTGTGCATCAGATGTAGGTAATTTGCGTCCACAATCAGAACACCTTTTAAAACCCGGACTACCTTTCTTATCTGCCATGATGGAAAAAAAGGGAATAGCAGAAAGTGTACCAACAATGGTATAAAAGAATACCCGAAGGTATGAAAAAAGGAAGATTACCAACGATGGTAGGAGAGAAATACCTCACGGTAAAAGGTGTAGAGAAAAGAGAAGAAAACTCAAGAAAATATGGTTGCTAGATTTGATAGAGTAAGAGACAACGAAATAGAAACTTTTCTGACAGACAAAGTTATATAAATAACTATTCTGACAACAAATAACTATACTTAGCTCAAGAGAAGCAGCTTGACATGACCGAATGGCAACGTGGCAAACGAAATCTGAGGTAACAGGGAGAGGGCGATTATGGGTAAGAGTTTAGCTTGAGAGTTTGTAGCTGACGGGAGCTTGGAAAATGGCCGGCTCTGTTCCGAGGTCAGAACAGATATCCATGCATAAGGAATGAACGAGGATTAACAATATCAGATTTTTTCTTCCACACGTCTTGATAAGCTCAGAACTCACACAGCTTCAGATCCAATTCTCCAAAAGCTAAACATCTTTATCAGTCAAGGGTGGCCTTCAAAGCAATCTTGTTTACCAGTAGAAGTGCAACCATTTTTTCCGCACTTAAATGAGATTTTGTCAGACAATGGTATCATCATTGTTCCAAAGTTCTTGCAACAAGAGTATATTATAACCTTGCATCATGGCCACCCAGGAACTGATTCTACCAAACGAAGGGCGAGAGGTCTAGTCTTTTGGCCTTCTATGTCAAGAGATATTGAGAAAGCACTCTCATCTTATTTAGTATATAATAGTACAATGCCGCATGAACAAAAAGAACCACTTCATTTAAGCCAGATTCCTGAACTACCTTGGTCGGCAGTAGCCAAAGATATCTTTGAATGGAATGGTCAACATTACTTGGTGTTAGTAGACTCTTACTTATTCAAATTGTCTCGAGATTGACCTACTTTCCAATCCAACTTCCAATACCGTCATTACTAAGTTGAAGCAAAAGTTTTCTGTCCATGGTAGTCCACACAGTTATTTCTGACAAGCGTGCACAGTTTACTATTCAGCAGTTTAAGAGATTTGCAGAAGAGTGGGACTTTGTTTATATGAGTAGTCCTGAAAACCCTCAGTCAAATGGCTTGGCTGAATGTGCAGTTCAAAGTGCAAAACAGCTGTTGGAGAAATACAGATGTGACAATACCAATGTTTTTCTAAACTTAAGTCTCAGAAAAAATTTTCATGATAAAACATCTTAGTTCACCTTTGCAGAGACTTATGTTGAGACAAACCAGAACCACAGTACCAATTAGTAGTAATTTATTGTTTCCAAGTGCTAACAACAACAAAGCAGTAAAGGCCCAACTACTGAAAAAGCATTTGTTCCAGACATCTTACTATGATAAAACCAGCAAACCGCTCTGTTCTTTACAAAAAGGGGGAGATAGTGTGGATGCAGACATGAAAAGGTTTTTATCGTATCGGGTTTGTGAAAAGTTTGTGTCAAGAACCAATACTGTACATTGTGGAATCACAAGGAATGGAATTCAGATGAAATCGGAAGCATCTGTTACCAGTGTCTGAACTAGTGTTACAGCATCTTGCCTGTAACAAAGACTCTAGTTCTCAGAGTGACTTGTCCAATGTTCCTGTTCCAGAGGACATTTTGTCAGCAATCGCCATTCCTGAGAAAATCCCTGAGACTCCACAAGCAGAATATTCCCCAGTGACTGTCCCTGTTGCTAAACCCAGACTTAACTATTATGTAATGAGATCAAGGTCGCATCTCGAAACCTACTTCCAAATACATGGCAACCTGGACACGACTGTTGTTTTTCTTTATTAGTGCCTATAATTGCATGCCTATTGAAATGGCATTTTTTATATGAGATAGTTCAGTCAAAAGGGAGGATGTAGATCAGTCTGTGTGATATACCTTTAAGAAACTTTCCAGTGAGTCAGCACATGCATATAAGTACTGAGCACATGCAAGCAAGAGTGCCATTTTGAGTGTGCAGCCAGAGCGTGACCATGTGAGTATGTAGTCAGTCAGTTAGATAGTTTTAAGTTTAATGTTCCTGATATCCATCCTGATGTATTCCTATACAATAAACTATTAAACAAACACCAAGCCTCAACATCATCTTAATGCACTTAAGTACATCAGGAAGTACTTTGTTTGACATTGCTGAAAAAGGCACTACGGGGGAGGACAATGTTTTAGGTGGTTTACTATCAAAATGTCAATCGCCCATCAGCGAATGTGCATTTAATTTACTCCTTTACACAAAATCCATAATGCCAATTTCTCAATGTCACAAAAACACTGAAAGTTGATATTTCCGACTGCTCCACACCTACAAACAAGTGCTAACATGGGTCAAAAAGGGGGTGAAATTTTGCATTTTGGAATACCGGAGTTCGACATTTTCAACTGTCCCTGTTTGGAGTTCATGTTAGTGGTGTCGCAGATGTGTGATCAACATTTTGATTGTATGCCATTTTAGCTAATATTCAAAAGCCTAAAGGGGAAAGGTGCAGACCATCCCTGGCAAAGCAGCATGGTCTATTGACCATCTCTTTCCATGTTGACAAATATTGCACCCTCGTAGAATGACACCAGACCCTAGACTTTGATTTTCATTTTCTAGTAATTGTTTTTCTTTGGCAGCCAACATAATTAAACTTAACTAGGCCTTACAATCTCTAGGTGATTCAGATCTCGTGTCCCAGCTCAAAAGAATCATTTCCTTAGTTATAGTCATTTGCTCATCCAATATTTCTGACAGACTAAAATCTGCCAACTCGTTACACTCTTAAAACATATGTTCCAAATTAAGGCTTTCTGCCCAATCACATTTCCAACATTTTTATCTGCATGAGGAAAAATTCTTTGAAAGTCTTTATGTGGTATAAAAATACTCATGCAAACACTTCCAAAACCATCTGGACTTTATTGTGTACTTGGAAATCATCCATTATGTCCTCTCACTCTTTCCTTATCAATTTATTTTTCAGTGTCTCTTCCCAGTCTTTTCTAACTTCCTTTAATTGATTCTTATAATTATTGTGCAGTATTGTATATGCAGCAGCTTCTGTTTTAGATTCAGCTAAAAACTCTACCAGAGCAGGTATTTCACTTAGGATCCCCCTATCCCTTTCTCTTTACCCATACTCTGACAGCAATCCCTGGTAGGGAAGGCATTCTCAAGCATGTAATCCAAATGTCATCTTGGTTTTATTCCACTGTATTACCTTTCCCCTTTTCATTATTTGGTGTTGGTACCTTGATTCATTTGCCAGTTTTCTCCAGTAAATTGCAGCCCACTCATATATGTTCTGTGCCCCCTACTTGCAGTCATTCCTATTGGCAAAATCTTCTTTCTTCATTCTTGTGTTGGATTAGTTCTTAGAATACTTTCTGCTACCTTATTAATATAATACTATGTATGGTGGCAGTTATTCTTAAGGATCTACATCCAAAATTCCACTGTCTCCTTATTTCTTGAACTTCCCCCCTGCTTCATCATCATTCATTTCTACTTTGAATTATAACCTTCTGCTTGTGTTATGCAACTAAGGCTTAACGTGTACCTCAAAAATATTCCTTCAAATCAGATAATCTACAGCCACCTTGCTCTATTCAAATGACAAACCTATCCTACTTAACTCTTGCCTTCTTCTCCTCCTCCCAGATAAATTCCTTCAATTCTTTATTAATTATTGTCCACAACATCTCTTCTGGTTGACAGAAAAATATGCATGTCCTGTATATAAAACTAAAGGGACTACAATATATTTTCACTGCTTGTATTTTCCTATCTATACCCATAAGCAAGAGCTTCCAGTTTCTCAATGTCTCTTCCCACATATCCTTTGCTGCTATAACAGAAGCCTTTTTAATATGCACTCCTAAATACTTCATCTTATCCTGCCTCCACACATATGGGGCATTACTGAGCCAGTGCATGTGTGGGTACATAATTTACCCCTATAGCCTTTATTAACTTTATGACTGGAAAAGACTTGAAACTGTCTCAAAATGTTCCACAACACAGATTTCCTTTTCTGGATTTATCTGGTACAAAATAATATATTATGCAAATCAAGCCAGCTTTTCTCTATTACCATACCAATTATATATTTCCATACCAATTACATCTTTAAATTTCCAAATCCCTTATTTTCTTTGCCAGTGGCTGTAAATATAAAGCAAACAATAAAGAGGACACTCCTGCATGGTTGCTCTGTTCAACCACAACTTTTCAGAGAGGAACCCTCTCGCTTTAATTCTTGCATCAGATCCTTCATATATCCTCCTAATTAACCACATCATTGTATCAGGGAATGCAGTTACTTCCATTGCCCAACTCATAAAATCCCAACTTATTCTGTTGAATGCTTTCTCTGCATCAAGACCTACCAATAACAGTAGCATTTCATTATATTCTGCTTCCCTTTGGATCATTTTTCTGTTAATTTTGTCAACTGTTTGCCTTCCCTCCACAAAATTCCATTGATCTATTTCTATCAGTTCTGGCAACACCTTTACCATTATTTTAGCTAGTATAGACATAAATACTTTATAATCATGGTTTAAAATTAATTAAAAATTGAAATACTAAGTTTGCTCTGATGGGTCTTTACTGTATTTGGTTAATACAGACACCATAGCTTTCTTCTAAAATTTTTGTGCCTCCCCTCCTTTTAAAATACTGTTAAACAAAAGTTTCCAGATCTAACTTCCAGAGGAATACCATCCATTCCTGGAGGTCTTCGGCAGATTAATTACACATCACCATTTTCATCTAATCTCCTCCTATATTAACTATAAATTGTTGAGCCTCATCTACCTCCAACCTTGTCATAATTAAGTCTTCCATCAATCTTTCCATCTGTGCTCTTTGTTTTCTACATTTCTTTGCTTTATACAATTTTTCATTATATTTCCAAAATCTCTCTAATACCTCTGCAAGATCTCTGGTTAATTTTCTTATTATTGGCTCTCTAAGTTTGGCAACAACCCTTTCTATTTTCTGTCTAAGTTGTTGTGCTGGAAGTTTTTATGATGTGGATTTATAAAAAATAGTTGCTTAACCGCAATCTTTCTAAACTCATGCATATTATCCAAACACTCCCCCTAAATAAATTCCTATTACTTCTTAGCCAGCTCTCTTTTATGTCAGTCCTATTTTTAAACTATATTTTCCTTTAATCCCACTCAGTAGCTATAACTACTGAAGATATTTCTATCTTCCCTAAAAACTCTTGAATAATTTCCACTACCCATTCCTTAAATTCCTCTTTTTAATCGGTACTTGGGAAAGCACCAGTGTCTTATATGTATTTCATTACCTTCATTTTTATTTTAGGTTTCATCAGTCAATGAGCTCAAATATGTATTTGATGTGTATCAAAGTTTTCAATTAAATGGACACATTCCTGTAAAATATAATTTCAATCCAGTGCAGCCCAGTTACCATACCTTGGGGAGTAATATGTAATTTTTTTCTGAGTTCCCACTACTGAATTCATGTCTTCCATATCAAATATTTTCATAAATTGCTTCAGAAATGTACCCTCTTTTGTTACATTTCCCCTTATATGTTCCCCTGATGCATTCTTACTATTGCAAATCAAGTTCCCATCCCCACCTATAAGCAATATTCCCTTCTGAAAGTGAATATTTTGCACAATTTTCTAAGCTTCATAATGTCAGTTTTGGATGGAATATAAGTACATGCTACCATAATCCCTCTCCCTTGCCAACAGCCCTTACTACCAGAAATCTGCCATTATTGTATTTAACGCATCACTATTGGAGCTTATCTAATAATCAGTATTACTACTCCCCTTTTCTTTTGTCCCTGATATTCTGCTGAATATCCATCCTGAAATAATTTCTTTCTTTGTCAAATTCACATGCTCATATATGTCTCCTGCATGATTGATATTTGCATTCTGCATTTCTTAACAATTTAATATTTTTCCTTTTTTTTTCTATACTTGTAAGACTATTTGCATACCAAGATAATATGGATAGTGTAGCCATTATGATAAAAAAAACGATTATCACTACCTATTATACATAACAGTTTTCCTAAATTTGTATTTCCAGCTTTTGTCTCAAGCACACACTAGTGTTTGGCATGATGATCTTTTATACAGTTGTTTCTTCTCATCTCCATTTGAACCTATGCCACATCTTTCAAGACTTTTTGTTTTAATGAAAACCCTCAAACAGAAAACTAAATGCATTTTCAGAACACCCTCATCCTTATTAACTTAGAAAAGACACATGAAACTATGCACATTCAAAAAAATGAAGTTTAACCCTCCAGATAGGAGCAATTGTCCGAAATCAACAGCTACACCCACAGACATTACCTATCCTAAAATTAAGACGGACTATGCTAAATCACATGGTATAGACTGTGTTCCCAATCAGTGTAAGTGCATACACAGGTTGCAGAATGTTAAATCACATGCTTCAGCCTGTGCTCCAACTTACAGTCATTGCTGACTATTCTTTTATTATCTCTATTTCCCTCCCAGATGTGACAAACAGCTTGTATGCTTTGAAAAGCATTAACTCATATCCTAAGAAAAAGTGCACTAGATATCTTTAAAACTAAATTTTACACTGTTATATTAAATGCATAAAAGTATTAAGAATGCTGGACTCTTATTCATTTCCCATAATTTCAAAATATATTTTTCACTGAACTACTTTGCATTGTAGCTTTAAATTTTGCATTTTCCACAGCAATGAATGCACAGAACTCTCAAGATTATTTGCTTGCACAGACGTCTAAGATGGCTGCACACTGAGTAACAGCTCAATTTCAGTTCCTCCAGTGTAAAAACAGAAACTCAGAAAGGAGATCCAGTGACTTTGTCATTGTGGATAAATTTCAGTTACTGGCTAGTAAGTGCATTGTCTGGATGCCAGCAAAGAAGAAATATAGATAAACTGAAAGAAAATCAACAAGAAAAGGTGAAGAGAAAACACTGACTGGGAAGAATCCAGTGGCTATTCAGCAAAAAGCAGTTCAAGCTCTAGTATTGGTGCAAGATATGATTTCTAGAAGTCCAGAATAAAAAGAAGCAAGTCAAATGTGCTCAGAGCTGATTAAAATAAATGAAGCACTGAAGGAGTATATCAACTGAAATGACAAAAGTTTGGAAAAATGGAAGAAGCTTTAAACAGATATTCAGATAAGCTGATAAAATTGCAAAAACCATAGATCAAAATTAAGAAAATGCTCTCTCAGTATGAAACTGTTCAAGAAGAGATGTTTCAAAAAATGATAGAATTAGAGGACATAGAATGTTGGGAGAACCTGAGATTTTATGTTGTACAGAGTAACTAGAATGAAAAGACTATTAATTTTATGAAAGCACAAATAAGAAACTGAACTGGTACTCCACAAAAGGTATTGTTAACTGAAAGGGCATATCATGTGTAGTGTATGTTCCAAACTAGGCCATGAGAAAGCAGCCAAGACCTCTAATAATAAAAATGCAAACCTAGCAGCATAACGTTTATTCTGACAAAACTGTGGCACAAGGACAAAGTATTAAAATTTGAAGATAGAAGAGTGTTTATGGAAAATTATTACTTAGTCACCAGGCAAAACAGGAATGAATTTATTCCAACAATCAAAGAATGTCAAGAAGCAGGTGTAAGGTTCAAGCTGCTGTATCCAGCTATCTTCAGAATATTTTTTTTTCTTGAAGGGTCAAAGTCTTTTTTTTATGCAGAACATGCTAAGGAGGAAATACAAATGTTTCTCTCAAACAAAAAATAGCTATGAAATAAAAAGGGGATTCTATTTTTTTATTTTTCTGATAATAAAACTCAGAGAGAGATAATGCTAGTGAAACCTTTTCCAGTGTTCCAAAGCAGAATGCTTAAGAGACAGAAAAAAAGCACAAGAGTTGACTGGAAGAACCAGGAGTATGTTAGAAATGAACCAGAGACTCTTGCTGAGAGTTGGAGATCAACAGGAAGAAAACCAACAACTAGGAAATTAGTAAATAAATGTGGGCTTACAAAGCATAAACTGCATTTGTGAAATATGTTAGAACAAAGAAAACCTAGAAATATTGGACTTATCTGACTTTGTTAAATTTGTGAGGGACTCCAAAGCGTATGTCCTAATTCATGTCATTAATGTTTGAAAGAACAATAATGAGAGGGGAAGAGGCAGGAAAGAGGTTACAGTAAGTAAAACAATTGTTCTTAACTGTATTTTTATAAACCATGACATATACTGCATATTATATAGTTAAAGCTTTTTCAGTTATTTTTGTGTGCAATTGAGATGCTAAAGTAAACAGGTGTCCCCCTTTTCCTTCTTTCTTTCTTCTTGTTCAGTTTTAAGAAATGTATACACTGCAATTTAAAAAGAAAAGAAATCCTGGACAAATGAACATGATATAAGTAAAACTGATAAACATTTTCTTTCTTTTGCATATGTGAATGGCTGAACTAAGGCCCTTGGCTTGATCTAACAAGTTTTAAGGGGAAATAAGTAAATAAAAGAACAATTAATGTAATTAAAAGTTTTCCTTTAGCAAATAAATATTTACAGTGCAACATGAGAAGCTAGTAACTGAAGGCAACTGTTTGGTTCTCATATTTCTATGGAGACAGGTGATAAGGGCAATAAAAACAGAATACTTTCCTCTTTCAGTGGCTAAAAGATAATTTTTTTCTGAAAGCATTCAATGTGTTTTCTACATCTGGGAGAGGAATAAAGATAAGGCAAAAACATAGCACTTCGTGTAATTAAACGCACGGGCTGCACCACGTGTCTTAACATGGATAATTAATTATAGGTTAATTAAAGCCTGTGAGTGTAACTGTCAATATAGGACAATTGCTCCTATTAGGAGACTTAAACATCATTATTTGAAAAAGTACATAGTTTTGTGTGTTTGTATTAAGTTAACAGATTATGGGAGTGTGTTTTTGTTTGAGGGTTTTCTTTAAAACAAAAAGTCTTGCAAGATATGTGGCATATGTTCAAATGGATATGACAAGAAACAACTGTATAAAAGATCAATCTACCAAATATTAGTATATGTATGTAACACAAAAGCTGAAGTAGGTATTAAAAATATACATAACAGGTGGGAATAATAATTTCTTATCATAATGGAAGCACTTTCCATGTTATCTTTGAATGTGACTTGTTTCATATGTGTATACAAAAATAGAAAGAGTAGTGAACTGTATTAAGAAATGCAGTGTGCAAATAGTTATGCTACAGGAGACACTCCTGAAGAACTGAATATGTGAATTTGATAAAGAAAGGCTTTCAAGATAGTTACTCAGTGGAACATTATGGAAAAGGGGGTACTTATACTAATTGCTAGAGGAGCTCCAATAGTGATAGAAGAGAGAAAAATATAATAAAGGTTGCTTGTAGTAGTAAGGGACTACTTGCACGGGGGTATGTGGCATGTATTTATATTCCACCTAAAACTGCTACAGTAGATCTTAAGAAAATTCTGTGAGAAATAAACAGCTTTCAACAGGGAATATTACATATAGGTGGGTACTGGAGTGATGATGTATCTAGGGATCTAGAAGGGAGAATATAACCAAAGAGTGTCGATTTGTTTAAGAAATTTATGAAAATAGTACGGAAGATGTGAATTCAGTAGTAGGAGCTCAGAGAGAATGTACATATTATTCCCCAATGTACAAAACCTGGGCTAGGTTAGACAGTTATACTTCACAGGAACATGTGCCTTTAATTGAAATTTCTGATCCATCCAATAACTATTTCAGATCAGAAACCAATAATAACTAAAATAAAAATGCAGGCTAATAAAATAAAAATGGGACACTGGTGCTTCTCCACTTATCTGTTAAACAGAGAGAAATTTAATGACTGGGTGGTGGAAATTATACTACAGTTATTAGGGAAGACAGAAATTTATTCAGAAAATATAGCCAGGGTGTGGGATAAAATGAAGGTGGAGTTTAAAGATATGGTAGCAATAAAAGAACAGAGATATGGTTAAGAAGTAACAACAAACATTTAGAGGGACTGACAAAGGTTAAATTATTATAGGATAGGAGGAATCTCAAAGAACAAGAAGAGGTGCAACTGCAAAATGATCAAGAGAAAACAAGGGACATTAGCAATTAGTAGAAGCATAGGCTGCACCATGCGTCTTAGCATGGATGACCATTCATTTAGGTTAACTCAAGTTTGTGAGTATGGCGGTCAGTTTGGGACTTTTGTTCCTATTAGGAGGGTAAAACTTCAATATTTGAAGGTGTACACAGTTTTTGTCTTAATATTATGTTAACAGGTTTTAGGAGGGTATTGTTTTTTTTTTGGGTGCTTTCAATAAAACAAAAAGTTTTATAAGATATGACATAGGCTCAAATGTATACGACAAGAAACAACTGTATAAAAGTTCAAACTGCCAAACAGTAAGCATTTAACACAAAAGCTGGAACTAGACATTTAACAAAAAAGGTGTTAAAAGGTGGGAATAAAAAGTTTTTAATACAATGATGCTTTCTTTAACGGCTTTAAATGTAAATGGCCTCATAGATAAAAACAAACAAGAAAGAGTAGTGAACTATATAAAAATGTAGAGTGCAAATAGTTATGTTACAGGAGACACACACAGAAAGAACTGAATATGTGAATTTGTTAAAGAAATGTTATGATGGTTATTCAGTGGAATACCTGGGACAAAGGAAAAGATGAGTACTTATTTTAATTGCAAGAGGCGCTCCAATAGTGACATAGAAAGATAAAAATGATAATAATGGCAGATTTGTAGTGCTAAGGGACTACTGGCAAGGGAGGAGGATTACACTGGCATGTATTTACATTCCACCTAAAACTGCTATAATGGAGCTTAAGAAAATTCTGGCAGAAATAATCAGCTTCCATAGGTGGGGACTGGAATTTGATATGCAGCAGTGAAGATGTAGCTAAGGGGCCCAGAAGGGAAAATATAACAAAGGAGGGGTATATTTTTGAAGAAATTTATGAAAATATTTGGCATGGAAGATGTCAATTCAGTAGTAGGTGTTCAGAGTGAATTTACATATTGCTCCCCAAAGATAGGCTAGACAGAACTTATATTTCACAGAAACGTGCATTTAAATTGAAAGTTTTGATACGCATCCAATAACTATTTCAGTTTACGGTACAATAATAACTAAAATAAAAATGCACAGTAATGAAATAAAAATGAGATACTGGTGCTTTGCCACCTGTATGTTGAAATGAGAGGAATTTAAAAAATGGCTAGTGGTAATTACTTGGGAGTTATTGCAGAAGTAGAAATTACTTCAAAAATATAGCTAGGGTGGGATAAAATTAAAGTGGTGTTTAAAAATAGGGTGGAAATAAAATAAATATGGTTTAGTTACAAGAATTATTTAGAGGGAGCGGCAAACAAAGTACTGCAGAATAAGGGGAATTTTACAAAAGAACTTGAGCAATTGCAGAATGCTAAACAGTAAATAAAAGATTGCATCAATAATATACATGAGTTTAGAAAGATTGCTGTTAGGCAACTGTTTTTTGATAACTCCAGAGCACAAAAACTTAACACAATGACTCAGGCAACAGAAAATAGAAAGGTTTTCGCCAAGCTTAGGGAGCCTATAACAAGGAAGATAACAACAGAACCTACAGAGGTATTAGAAATATTTTGAAAATTTTATGAAAATCTGTACAATGCAGAGAAATATGGAAAGCAAAAAGGTACAAATGGAAATGTTTATGGAAGAATTAGATATGCCAAGGCTAGAGGAAGATGAAGCAAAATTACTAACAGGATAGGAGGAGATGAGATAAAATGGTGATGTATAACCAATCTACAGGAATAGATGGTATTCTTGTGGATGTTTGGAAGTTAGGAGGGAAAAATGATAAAGCTCTGGAAGGTTTTGTTTAGCAATATTTTAAGAGGAGGAAGAGCATCAATATCCTGGAAGAAAGTGGTGGTGGCTGTAATACCTAAAGAGGGTAAAGACCCATCAGATCCAGCTTCATACAGGCCCATTTCAATCCTAAACCATGATTATAAAGCGCTTATGTCTATACTGGCTAAAAGAATAGCAAAGGTGATGCCAAAATTGACAGATATGGATCAATGTACTTTTGTGGAGGGGAGGCAAACATTTGACATTAACAGAACATTGATGATCCAGAGGGAAGCATAATGTAAGAAAATACCACTATTGTTGGTGGGTCTTAATGCAGAGAAAGCATTTGACAGAGTAAGCTTGGAGTTTATGAGCAGGGCAATGGAAGCATTTGCATTCCCTGATAAAATTATAAGGTTGATTAGGAGGATATATCAGGGATTGGAGGCAAGAATAAAGTTGGCCTGTTCCTCTCTGATAATTTCTGTTTGAGCCGAGGAACCAGGTAGGGGTATCTTCTTTCCCTTTTGTTATTTGCATTATATTTAGAACCTCTGGCAAAGAAAACAAGGGACTCAGACATTCAAGGATATAATCAGTGTGGCAGACAAGAAAAGCTGGGTCTGTTTGCAAATATTATTTTATACCTGATAAAATCAGAAAAAGACTTTTCAGTGGTGTGGACATTTTGAGATGGTTTCAAATCTTTTTGGGATACAAAATTAATAAAACGAAAGCAAAGGCAATATCTGTAAACTATGTACACTCACACACATTGGTTTAGCAACATTTATATTTATGGGGGCATAATAAAATGAAGTACTTAGGAGCCATCTGGGGTGACAGCACTCTCTCCATGGCCTCAAAAGCACCATGGCCTGGCTCCAAGGGAGCTCCCGGCTCCGAAGAGCCAGAAGACTCCCCCCGAACCAAGGTGGTGGACACAGAGACCAATGTAGGCGCTGAGCTCACCTGCGCTGAAGCCCCGTGAGGTAGATTCAGGTCAGACAATTGTTCGACTCGACTCTCCTCCCCAGACCTAATGGGAGAATGTCAGCCCCTAAACCCCTCAACAGATGATGGAACCAAGGAGGTTACAGCGGTAGTTGGGACTGAATATCCTGGAGCAGGTTTCAGCTCCGATGGTTCCACTACAATCAGATGCAAGCACTCTGGCTCCAAAGCCACAATATGGGTCGGAGGAGGAATCGATGAAGGGGAAATTATGGTTGCAAGTTCCGAATCCTTCTGGGTTGGGGTCAACAGAATCTTGGCCAGCACCAGCAACCATAATAGTCTCTTGACCACCCACTCCACATCATCGCCCAAAAGACTCCTGGAGGACCGAGAGGATGGGGTCAAGGATCTGACTAATTGCAGGACAGACAAATGCAATACTGAAGAGACTATTTCTAGAACTGTGGACCGGCTCCGAATATGGAACTCTGTTGTCTCCGAAATAACTAGGGGAGCCAAAGAGGTAGCTTTTTCAGGCCCGAAAGCCTTCAGGTCCATGGATGACTCCTTTGCATGCTTCTTTGATGGTTCTGATGATGGATCCGTGGAAGAAGATCTCTTCGAAGACTTCTCCAACATCGTAGATTGAGACTGCTGAGAGGATTTTGAGGAACTCTGTTTCCCTTCTAGAGCCTCAGATAAAGGAACTTTCAACAATCCCCTGAAAATCAACTTATTTTTCCTCTCCATTAACACTCTGGAGCGGAATGCATGGCAAAAAGAGCATGACTCTTGCAGATGGACTGGACCTAAACAATACACACTAGTGTGTCCATCTGTCAAGGACATTTCTGGCTAAGTTCAAAGGCTTTGCTTCTTTAGCATCTTTAGACATGACTAAGCAACAAGTCAAACAACTAAGAACTCTACTAGGAACTAACGTTTTTTTTTTTTTTTTTTATCAACAAACTACAAGAAGCAAAAAGTAGCCAGAGGAGAAGTCTCTAACTTAAATGTCAACTCCTCACAGGAAAAAATGGAAAGGGAAAAGTAGGAAAGCCCTGTAAGTTAAATGGGCTGAAAGGAGCCCTCTAACTCAAGCAGACTACCTAACGACAATGGGATAAGAAAAGCAAGATAGTATTAAAAAACAACAAAAGATCTAAAAACTCTTTAACTTAATCGAGTTTGGGACTGGGATAGGGTGAAAGGATAAATGGCCTAGAGAAAGATGACAGCCGGCAACAAGCAGTACAAAAAATCACAATGAACCTGGAAAGGCTTGTGTCTAATATACTAATACGAATTACCCAACACAGACAATAAATATTTAGAGCAAAAAAATCTATAAAATGAAGAAAATTATTCCACTTAGCATGGAGCCTAGTAGGAAGCACCCGATCTTGTTTAGCTGCAAATGAGATCTGGGTAATTTTCCCAAGGCATGATGGGATAGGGTATAACCTTGAGCCAGTGGAAGCTCTCGAGCTTTAGTATAGGCCGAGTCGGAACAGATTCTCGGTTCCGAACCCATCCAGCAATGAATGAAGGCGAGATAAGGACAACACAACATCATACTTTTAATCAACAGAGTTTACTGCTGTATTTTTTTAAGAAAAATACCAGAAATGTTGAATCTAGGAACATCAAATGTTCATTTTCTTTGTGTACTTTGGTTGCATTAAGATAAGTAGAATTTTATTCTAATGTCAAAACTTTCAGACATACTGAAAGTTTCTGCATTAGGCATAGGAGTGTGTGCATAACTTTTTGCTGAATAGGGTTAGAGTAAGGGCTATTTGTTAAGGGAAAGGAGTGTGGGTGTGTGCTAATGCGCCAGTTCTTTCTGGTGTTGTTGTACTGTACCAGCTCACCTGTAGCTTCAAGCAGGAATGGGTGCGGCCAGGCTGATTGACAAGTCTAATGCCTGTGATGACATCATGCATACATTGATTGCTGATTAACACATGTGACTTGAGTCTTTAGCAAGGAAGAGGGATAGAATATTAGAATGGGGCATCTCCAAGCTCTTTAAGGAGATCTCTTTGAAGACGGATAAAATGTGTCAAACAGTTGAGCGATCGCATAGCAAAAGTCACTTAACTAAAAATGCATTTCCCATACCTGCCCATAATCCTGGAATCTCTATTAGGAGGATGGACAGTAGAAGATGTTTCAGACATCTCTTTCTTAGTGGCCGCCGCCTCCACCATGGCATCAACCGGCACTCCCTTGGTATGGAACATTTTGTCCTGTGACAATGTAAAAACTTGTCGGACCTCCGATGGACAGGTTCCACAGTATCAGGAGACTCCCACGCCCAACCAACTCCATTAGTTCATCGAAGGGTGGAGTCACCCAGGAGGTAGAAGGCTGAGACCCAAAAGCCTTCAGAGGCTCTGACTCATCATCAGTAGGGCTAATGGACTGCCAATCACCCCTCTGTTTCAGGACGTCAAGGATATCAGCAAAGGAAATATCCTCTGAGGGGGACCCTTCTGACTCCTCTAAGTCAGTGTCTGATGTGACAAACTCCTGTGGGGAGTCTAAATGCCTCCTCTTGCAAAGCTTCTTCCTGGGAACTTCATCAGTGGGAGCTTCTGGTGAGGTCTCAGTAGAACATGGGTCACCCAATGGGGCTACCTGAGGCTCTGGGTCTCGATGATTTACAGGAACCTGTGATGCAGAGGTAGAAAGCGGCACTTTCAGGGAAGAAGAGGAAGGCCCTGATGAAGTGGGTGTCTTGGAAGACATAACTCTCCTCATGGCATCAAAGGCTCCACTACTCTGACGCAAGGAAGTAGCCGGTTCCGAAGATGTTATCCTCCCCGGTGCTGACACAGTGGGCTCTGACTCAGAGGAAGGAGCTGAGCTCATCTATGCCAAAGCTCCGAGAGGAAGGGTCGGAAATGACCCATCGGTTCGACCCCCCCCCCGGAGCCGATTGGAGAGCGTCTGTTCCCAGACTCCTCGAACAGCACCAAAGTTGTCTGAGTTGACGGAGCTGATGGTACTGGAACAGGCTCGGCTCCGAAGGTTCCACAATCATCAGTCCCACCTCCCCTGGCTCCAAAGGCCTGCCTCGGCTTGGAGGAGGAGTAGGCACAGTAGGCAAGACTGTCTTTGGCTCTGAAACTGGCTGGGCCGGAGCCGATAACAATTTGGCTAGTGCCGGATTCTCAAGGAGCCGCTGCACCACTCGGTCCACATCCACATCGGAGAGGCTCCTCGAAGAATGAGTCGAAGGGCTCAACAAAGTCACCAACTGTAAAATAGGTGATTTCAAAGTTTCGGAGACTGGCTCCGAAAAACAAGCTCGGTGCTCAGTTCCGAGGACTGTGGAACCGTGACAGTACCTTCTCAGCAAGTCTTGGAGCCGAAGACTTCAGCTCCAAAGAAGCTTTCGATCCCTTCGAAGATTCTGAAGTCTGGTCGGCCTTGTCTAGCGATTCTTGGAAATCTGGTTTTAGCAAACCCCTGTCTACCAGTTTTCTCCTGCATTCCAGCAAGACCCTGCTGCTAAAAGAATGACAAATGGAGCAGTCCTCCTGGAGATGGACTGCCCACAAACAGTACACACAACTGACATGCAGATCTGTAATTGACATTTTCTGCCCACACTAAAGGCTTTTCTTGAATCCAGACTTTTGTTTCTCTTTTTCTTTAAGATCCGCCATAATTCAATGAAACAAACTGTATATGCCTAAGATATCTATGTATATATAAACTGTCTAGACACACCGCTCTAGACAAATAGAAATCAATCTAAATAGTTGAATGAACTATTAAACACACACACACACACACACACACACACACACACACACACACACACACACACACTAATAAAAATGCTAAAGCTGCAAAAAGCTATAACAGCTATAACTATCAAGTTACACTCAAACTTCAAAAAGTTTTAAACTTTTAAACCTTTAAACTTTTCAAACAGGATAGGCAAAAAAACTCAAATATGGCCAAAGAGGGGCCTAAGAGCAACCGCTCTATAAAGACGAAAAACTCGTCAAAAAGATACACACTTATATTTGTAAAGAATCTAAGTTAACTATCTAATAGTAATTTGAAAATAGTAATACTGGCCCGAGCTCCACTCTCGACCGCCGATCTGTTGTAGCGGCAAAATAGATCTGAGGTGAGGCAGAGAGCACCATGGGATAGGAACTTGGCCTTAAGCTACTCTAAAACCTCGAGCTTGTGAAAGCGGCCGACTCGGAGCCAAGGGATCGGCTCCAAACCCATGTGTAAGAATGAACAGCAAGACTGAACAACTTCACATCACTGGTTCTAGAGTAACAGCAGTCAAGGGAGATCAGTACAGAATAGTTTCTGATATCAAATCTGCAGTGGGATTTGAGAGAAGTATCAGAAGTCCTACTCCTACTTCTGAAAGCTGAGGATCAGGATAGATGCATTTCCAAAATCGGAGCAAAGGAAGCTGGTGATTGGGACCAGGATGGTTCTAATGTCAAATCTGAGCATGAAGCTGGGGGTCTTCTGTGCTGGCTCATCCAACATTTCACTTTCACATGATTTTTTCTTACTTTCTCTTCTTTTTCTTTTCTATCTTTATTCTCCTGGATTTCTTTTTAAAACAAAAGGGTTTAAAAAGTTGTAGGGTTTTTTGGTCTTTAGAGTCTTATGTTCTGTGGTGGTATCAGGGCTTCTTCTACTGTTTTCGTTTAATCTTTAAAGTCCTTTTTTGTTTGTGGTTGTTTTTGAATATGACCCTTCCCTTTGTTCAGCTACGGCTGAGAAGTCTTCTGGGTTGAAGAAGCGCATGGACTGCGAACACAAGTTGCCTCTGCCGAACTCACATGATAAACTCTGTACCCATGAACTACCACATAAATAGTCTGCTTAATGCCGAATGTATGATGAGTCCTTGGGACCCAGGTGGACAGTAGTCTCTCCTTTGATAATCACATCTCCACAGTAGTCAGGACAACCTTCTATGTGGCACACCTCATCACAAAAGGGTTCCCATCCAGAAAAAAAGAGGTAATTGTTCCCCTCTACTCTGCACTCATTAAACCCATTATAGAGTACAACGTCCCTTTTGGAATGTACCTCACAAGACATCTGCAGCAGCTGAAAAGGCCACAAAAGTACCTCACAAAAAGGATTACTGGCCTCAAACAGACAGTCTCAAAAACTCCAGGTTTACTCTGTAGCATATCACCTACTCCGAGGAGATATTTGCCGAACATATAAAGCTATATTAAACTCAGAGCTGTTGTACATACTACACCTAAAGGAATCCCAATCCCTCCGACCTACATGCTCTAGGGACCTAAACCTTGTCATCATAATAAACAGGACATGCTGGAGGGATAGATTCCTGTCCTAGAGACTTCCTATACTCTGGAACAAGCTACCCATCTATGTCAAGCAAAGTTCCTCATTAGCACTCTTCAAAAAAATGTTGATGAGTGGGATGGGAAATAGGAAACACACCCCGGGGATCACTTCTGTGGCTCTGCTCGACAGTGGCACAGGAAATTAACTTTTTTGGGTGGCGTAAGCCAAGGAACCTTGTTGGCTAGGCTTATTTAGGCCCTTGAGCCGATAGCCTAGTACCTACTTGTGAACCTATGAACATTGTCTGGAGCTGGCATCTCGAGAATGGCTGTTTGCTTTGAAAGGTTATCTTAGCTAAGTGGTTTATTAGCTATATGTGTCAGAGCTCCAAATGCTATCTTGCCAACCTTCTGATATTATTTTCTACAAACAGGGTAACTTGACGCACCAGTCTTAACTTTTTGACTAATGGTAGCTTCGCAGACTTCACTTTAGTATTAATCTTCCAATACTCTTTCCAAATTTTCAAATAAAAGTGAATACATGCTCCATTTATTGGATGTACACCAATTATTATGCTTCTACTTTCATCAAACCAAACCTTTTATTAAATCAGATCAGTAGTTTGTTTCATATTCCAGTACTAATGAATGCAATGGAATGATTTGTAATCCCTGATATAATAAAAAGGTCAATTATGGGGGATATATGAAAGCTCGAAGACAAAAATGAAAGTGGGATGGTTTCTCACTTGTATCATCAATGTGTACGTACCAAAGTGGGTGTTGATAAAAGACATCTTAAAATGCTTTGCAAAATTACACATGCATCCAGGCAGCTCTTGAAATACCTTTCCACTGTGTTGGATACAAGACTTATGCAGGCATTCAACAGCAGTTGAAGGGTGGTTAGCTGAGAAAAAGAAGTTATGTACTCACCATAACGTTCCATCTGAGTAGTTGTACTTCATTTGTCTTCAACTTGTGGGTTACGGATCCGTCACGGCCGCATTTCCAGCATCTGATTCGAGCTCCAAGCTCCTCCCTTACCCATAATGCCCCCTGTCTCCTTCCTCCCTTCAGATCGAGTTTGCTGCCAAAAAACATTGCACATTCCTGACCAAATAATACCTTGCCACTACTGGTAACCCGAAATCCTGAGCCGAAGTATGACTAAGGACATTCCTAATGTAGCCATCTCCATAGATGGTCAGTATCACAGTGACAAGGTAGGGGGAAGGAGGGGGGGACGGTTGAAGACAAATTAAGTACAAGTACTCAGATGGAACGTTATGGTGAGTAAATAACTTCTTTATCTGAAGTAGTTCACTTAATTTGGTCTTTAACCTGTGAGACAGAGTCCCCAGCTATCAAACACCTGGGTGGCCCTCACGGAAGGATACTCCAGAGCACCACGGAGCCAAAAGATGCCCTGTTCCTGGATACAATATCCAATTTGTAAGTGAAATGAAGGTATGAGATGAGGACCAAGTGGCTGCAGAACAGGTATCATACAGCAAAACCCTGGACCAAAAGGCAGCTGAAGAAGCCATGGACCTAGTGGAATGCGCATTTACCTGTCCTGGAGGGGAAATTCCCTTGATAGAGTAGGCTCAAATAATGCATTGTGAAATCCAACAAGCAACTGTTACTTTGGAAATTGGTTTACCTAAGAAAGGTTTGGAATAAGAAACAAATAACTGATCTTATTTACGACAAGCTTTTGTCCTGTGTAAGCAAACTCTCAATTGTCTATGCACATCCAGCAGATGTAATTTGTATTCCCCCTTGTTTTGAAAATTAGGGAAAAACTAGAAGACTGTCTGACTGATATTCACTTCTGACACTACTTTAGGAAGACAGGATGGGTTGTTCACAAGGAAACACTGTTTTTGTGAAAGATCATATAAGGAACCTTAATGGATAAAGCCTGAAGTTCCAACACCCTTTTAGCAGAAGTAATGGTTACCAAAAAGGCAGTATTCCAAGATAAAAACTGTAAATCTACAGAAGCTGCAGGTTCAAAAGGAGGGGGGGGGGGGACTAAAGTCTGAAGTACTAAAGGTCCCACAGGGGCGTAGGATCCTTCACCGGGGGTCCAAGAAGAAAGGTACCTTTAAGGAAGGTCTTACAAAGTTTAGAAGAAGCCAAAGATGACATGTTTTCCCCCACATGAAAACTGGAAATAGCTGTCAATTGGACTTCGACTGTGGAGGAACTGGCACCTAAACTTCCCGCCAAAAACTCTTAAAACTGCAGACACAGGGGCAGTAAAAGGGTCTAACACATGCTGTGAAGCCCATATAGAAAAACATTTCCACTTGCTACAATAAACCTTTCTAGTGGAAGATTTGTGAGCAGCCACCTAAATAGTCTTAACTGGGGATGATAAACCAGGAGTCCTACCAACCATGGGAACTGGAGCAGCCAAGCAGTGAGCTTCAGACTGTCCAGGTCTGGGTGAGGGATCCCTGAGGGATGAGAAATAAGATCCAGAACTGGATCCAACATCCATGGTGGAAGTACTAGGTGAGACCATAGAGGGGGAAACCAAAATTGGCGTGGCCAGAATGGGGCGATGAGGATCACAGTGCTCTCCAGCCTGCGAGCGTTCTGAAGAAACTTCGAAATGAAGGGTAGTGGAGGATAAGCATACAGAAGACTGGGAGGCCAAGGATGGACCAGTGGGTCTCTGGGGGCTTCCTCCTGAGGGGGGTTCAGAGAGAAGAACTTGCTGCATTTCGCGTTGGAAGGAGATGCAAAAAGATCACAGCAAGGACGACCCCACTTCAGAAAGATCTGTTCCGCTACTGAAGGATTCAGAGATCACTCATAAGGCATCAGAATATATCTGCTGAGCCTGTCCGCCAGAATGTTGGACCACCGAGGGATGTGCTTTGCCACCAGAAAATGGCCGGTAGAGATCGCCCATTCCCACACTCTCATGGCTTTGCGACATAAGAGATAAGATCTCATTCCCCCCATTTGTTGATGTACTAGACTACTAACATAGTCTGTCTGAATCACAATTCTCCCTAGAGGGAGATGGGCATGAAGGGCCTGCAATGCAAGAAGGACCACCCTCATCTCTAGAACATGGATATGCAAGCTGGTCTCAGGTGGGGACCACATGCCTTGGACCGCCCTTCCCGAGCAATGGCACCCACCACCCTAGCTGGGAAGCGTCCGTGCTCACAGTGGTTTTGTGAACGTACGGAAGAAAAGGGAGTCCCCTGAGTAGATCGGGGACTGAATCCAGCACCGAAGAGAGTCCCTGCATACTCGGGAGATTCGAATGAGATGTGACAATGGCAGATCTAACAGGGACCATTGAACAGCAAGCATCCACTGGAGAATCCGCATGTGAAGGCGCACTACGGGTAATAGATTGATTGTGGCCGCCATAGACCCCAACCCCCTTAGTACTGTTTCTGCTGTTGGAACTTGGGCTTGAAGACTGTATAGAACATGCAATTTGAGACTATCCTGTCTGGGGTGAGGAAAACTTTCATTTTAATCATGTCCAACCAAGCCCCAATGAAGTCTAAGATCTGAACTGGGGCCAGTGATGACTTGTTGAAACTGATGGTGATGCCCAACCTTTTCGCTAGCAAGAAGAAACGGTCCCTGGCTTGCCAAAGCAGATGCTTGGAAGGGGCAGTGAAGAGCCAATAGTCCAGGTAAGGGAAGACCTGAATACTGTGAAGCCTCAGGTGAGCTGCTACTACTGCCATAACCTTAATGAACACCCTGGGGGCAGTGGTGAGACCAAAGGGAAGGACTGTGAACTGATAATGACTGGCTCCTAGTTGGAAGTGGAGAATCCTTCAAGACCGCCTGTCCATATTGACATGATAGTACATGTCCTGGAGATCAATCGAGCAGATCCAATCGTTCACCTGCAGAAAGGGAAAGATGGATTGAAGATTGACCATCCGGAATTTTGATTTGGCTACTGACAGGTTCAAGGTGAAAAGATTCAGAATGGGCCTTAGGTCTCCTGTTTTCTTTGGCAATAAAAAGAACCTGGAATAAATGCCTGATCCAGACTGGTCTCAGGGAACAGGCTGGATGACTCTTTTTCTTAGCAGCTTTTCTATTTCTGCAGCTGTTTCCTTCCTTTGTGCAGGTGGAACGTTTGGGAGGTGCTTCGGTGGTCGTGGTGCTACATTGAATGGGATGGAATATCCTCTGGATATAATCTGCAACACCCAATGATCTGTAGTTACAGACTCCCATGCCACTGGGTGAAGTGATAGTCGACCCTCGACTGCCTCAGAGATGAGCAGTCGGTTAGCCCTTCAGGGCTGCTGCCTGGGTTTGTCCGTGAAAGGTTCTTGGGACCTGAAATTTCCTCTTCCCCTAGGGTGGCATCTATCATAATCCCCTCTGCCTCAGGGGGAAGGTGAATCCCGAGTGTCCCAGGAAAATGCCTGAGACTTTCGGAACCACATCTTCTTCGTCCCTCTCGGATTCCTTGAGAAGGATCTTTGAGGGGAGGAGAAGCAGATCTTGATGGCAGACAGTGTCTTCCCGTCCTTCTCACTCTGGACCAATGTCTCTGACTGACTTCCCAAAAAGGGAAGAACCGTCATAAGGGTTGTTTGTAAATGACACCTTGAAGGGTTCCGAGAATTGACAAAACCGGAGCCAGGCGTGGTGCCTAATGGCAACGCCAGTACTGTCTGCCCTAACGGCTCCCTCTGAGGCATGGGAGAGAAGACGCATGAATGTATTTGCCACAGCCTTGAGAGTGGCCATCCGAGTGGAGAATATCTTTTTATCTCCTGCCGACATAGACTCCAGGGTTGACTCAGTGGTCTCCTTGACCAAGTCAGTCAAATGACGTGTGCCATGTAGTTCAGCGCTCTTACAGAGTGGGTCACTGAAGCATACACCCCACTTCCCAAAACAGTCCATCGCTCTTGTCTCGCAATCAGGAGGATGAACCGTAGAGCTCTCCTGTGCGAGCTCTTTCTTGGTGGCTGCTGCCACAGCCATAGCAGCCATGGGGGATCCCTTGTTCCAGTAAGCCCTGTCTGAAGGGGGACTAAGCACTTTATCCGGGTGCTTAGGGATAAGATCCACTTTATCTGGTTCCTTCCATGCCCCAGATGTTATCATATCCACCAAAATATCCATAGGAGGGGACACCCAAGAAGTAGATGGGCATGTGCCGAATGCCTCCAGGAACACTGATTTGTCCGAGGTCGGTTTATGGGCAGACTACCCCCACCCCCTGGCAGAGTTCCATGATGTCTCCAAAGGAGACATCCTCGGCGGGTGACCGTGGGGAATCATCCCCTTCCTCCAAATCAGTGTCTATGGTAAGGGACTCCAGTGGGGAGTCCAAGTGCCTCCTTTTACATGTTCATCTGCGAGAAACCTCCTCAGTGGGACTTCTCTGGGGAGGACTCGCAAACCTTCTGCTGCTCCCTCAGGGGAGCTTCCTGACGCAAAACGGGCACAGACTGTCCCTGAGAAGACAAGATGGTCCTGACCGCACCCAAAGCAGAGAGAGTCGGGACGGAGTCCAAGGATGAGATGGTCAAGGGTCTCGACACCGAGAGAACCCTCTCCACCACATCAAAGGCTGAAGGGGAACAGACTTCCTGGCAAATACTGGCTGGAACCGTTCCCCTCTGATCCGAAAGGGGAGTGAGACCAGAGACTCCAGGAGCCGAGATACCAAGAAGTACTGCGCTCCGAAAGGCTCGAGCCGTCAGCAATCCCTCGGATCCGACCTCAAGACAGCGGCTCAGAGAGCTCAGATCCGACATGCTTAAGGCAATGGCCAGCATCAAGGTAGAAGGTACCATTGGCACAGACCCCGAGGGTCCTCAGATCCAGGGGCTCTGAAACCACAGGTCGAATTGGAGAAGGAGTTATTGGTGTAAAAAAAGGACTGCGAGCTCCCCCCTCCAGAGGGAGAGAGTGCACGCAAGACCCCCATCTGGATTTGGGTGTGGATAAATCTCTGTATCATCTTGTCCATCTCTGCTTCACTGAGGCTCTGAGTGGAGTGGGAGGATGAAGCCACAGAAAATGGTCTAGAATGCTGGTGAGGAGAGGACCTGACAACCTGGCCCATGATTCCTTCGGCTCAGAGGAGAACCTTGGGGATTGAAGCTGGGGTGATTCAGCCTAGTTGGTGGCCTAACTTTATCTGTGGGCCAGTCCCAGAGGCATGGGAAGAGGAAGAAGATGAAGCTGCTGTCCCTGAAGGTGGGGGGTGCAGGGGCTACCATCCCCGTGGAAGGAAGTAGTCCTTTCAGGATCAATTTGTTTCTCCTGTCCTTCAGTGCTCTGGGATTGAACCCAGCACAGATAAGACAGGAGGTCTGAAGGTGTGCAACGCCCAGGCATACTACACACAGTGTGGCCATCGCCTGGGGAAAGCTTATGACCACACTCTGTGCACTTTCTGAATCCTAATTTAAGGGCTTCAGACATCCCTTAATAGGTCAGGCACACTCCCACACGCACACAAAAGGACATAGGCCGAAAAGGAAAAAAGGAGAGGAAAGACCTATTTTTTTTTTTTTTTTTTTTTTTTTTACAGATGACTGTCACACGGAGGGAAAAGATAGAAAGCAAGAGAGAGAAACGTTAAGAAAGGTAGAAAAGAGATAAAAAGAGCATTTACACTACCCACAATACACCTAGAACTCTAACTTCATTATTACAAATAGATAAAAATCATTATGTTCACTTGTTGACTCTTATACAAGAACTTACTTAGGTATATATATATATATATATATATATATATATATATATATATATATATATATATATATATATATATATATATATACAGTTTAGAAATGTTTTTTATAATTTTAATACATATAGTTTGTATAAACTAACATTAACTTCCTATAAACCTCATGAAGCACTTTTTTATTTCAAACATAAATTTGTTTTATATATACATATTTATTTATATATTGTTATGTAATATGGAGTACAATAGATTTACATAATGTGTATAAAAAGCAAAGTAAGTTCTTGTATAAGAGTCAACAAGTGAACATAATGATTTTTATCTATTTGTAATAATGAAGTTATTATTCAATTTATCAATTAATCAATAGTGTATTTAAGGTAACTGATTATGTTGAACAATGGATTCTGATGAAGTTTATATGACTAAAACGAAAGCGCGCTCAATCCCTGTTCGTTCCTTGTAGTTGTGTTATTTTTTGTTTATTAAATATTCTGTCCTTGTTGTAATAACGAGTGGTTTGTACGTCTGTGGAACTACAATTTGTGCTGTGTACTTTGATACAATTGGTTTTTGACACTTTGACGGAGGGTAGCCCTTTATAGTAAAGCCAGCGGAGGTGTTTCTGACTTTATATTGTACATTTGGTTGAGGAGAAGTGGTGGATTGTGTTAACCTCCTTTCTTTCTTAATAGCTGGAGGATCATCCTGAATGAAACTTACCCAAGAGGTGATCTGAGAGACCCCTCTCCTTCATTAAAATCCATGTATTCTGTCAAGGACTCCTGTGTTGGGGGAAGGGGGCAGTTGGTGGTGGGGTTCAATGCGTCTCGTGTACATATGCTTCCGTGGAGCCTCTGCGGGTGGAAGTTCCAGGGAGGAGGTTTCAGAATCCTGAGTGGAGTCCTGAATGAGGACGGTCTCAAGGCTAGTGTGTACTATCTGTTCTGATGGGACAGACTGTGAAGGATCATGATCCAGGGTTATCGGCTGCAGAGCAGGTGGAGAGAGGGGTAAAGATGCAAGTTCTCCAGCCTTGGAGAGAGCTCTCTCCACTGCCTTGAAGACAGAAGCAGAGGGGGAATGCAAAACAACTCCTGTAGGAGCTGAAGCATGACAAAGGCACCACCAAGGCTCTGATTCAAAATCAAAACTGGAGCAGTGTTATCTAATGCCAGGGCTCCAAGGGGGAGGGACAGCTTGGGAGTCGAACCCTTACCACAGACGTGATGCTAAAGTTTTAGCTCCAAGATCATTATGGCTCCGAAAACATGGGAGCCGCTGGGGTCAGAGATAATGATGAAGTTGTGGAAGACCAAAACCTTAGATCTGACACGCAGTCTAGGAGCTCGGCTCAAATATCCCCTGAAAGCAAAGGTTGGATCGGGACAGAAGAAACCATAGGTAAGGGAGAGGGTCCAAAGCTCACAGGTCCAACTGGTGACAGAAGAACTCCCAACTGAATCTGGTCCTGAATCAGAATCATGTTTGAACTCTATGAGTGGCAAATGAGATCAGAGGAAATGCTGGGGCAGAAAGGAATTACTGGTAAGGGGAGGTGCCTAAGCTATGGTTCTTAAGTCTGAGAAAGGAGAACGAAGTCAAATACAAGACCCATCTGTTGAGGAATAGACAGAAAAGACGTGGAATCCATAATTTCAATGGCAGTACAAAATATTCACAATTAACTGAATTAGCAACATTGCATTAACATATAATAGTGAACATGAACACGTAAGATGTTATGAACACAATGTCACATCTTGTATACTTTTTGTGCTGCTGAAACTTCTAGCCACGAATTCCAGTGATGCATAACTGTCTGCCTGGAACTTTTTTCCCCCAACGTCTGCTCTGTAAAGTATCCCTGCCCAAGTTACTAAATGTAAAAAGAGCTGGCCCATTATCACTGCATTGAACTAGGTTAGTAATGAACTGAGACTACCTAGTGATGCAAGAACTGGAGGGAAAGTTGGGGGGAGGGAAGACTGAACAACCTGATGCCAAATCTTTTTTGCTGAGGGATTATGTGAGTTTCTGTTGTAATATGCACCTTCTAGTGACGAGCAGAGACTGGTATCACAGGTAAGTGCACGCTGCTTAGTTTTTGCAGTGGGGGCCTGTAACTCACACGTAAATGCATGTGACTAAGTTAAGAAGAGTTCCTTGACTCCTGTTAGGTTTAGAGTCTCCCTGCATAATCAAGACAGTCCTCCGCCACGCCACTATAATGATGTCTCCTCTCCAGATCCTGCATGCCAAATGGTAAGTAACACAGGATCAGTTGTAGAAGTAAAAAATTTTCAGGAAGTTATGAGGACATCCCAAAGTAAATCACATAGAGACTGACAGACAAGACACCAAACCACAATAAAAATGAAACTTCATTTCATAGATTTTATTTCCACAAAGCTGTATACATGTTTAATATATATATATATATATATAGCCAAAAACATTCTCTTTACTTCTCCCAAAAGTAAATTTTACAAATCAAATAAATAGCTGTCATTTTTTACACAATTATTGCCTTTCACTGATGTCTATCAGAAACTTTTTAAAATGTTTTTAGGTAAGTGCCAAATCAAATCTTTAACAGTGCTATACGCAAAAAGTATCAAATGAAACAGCCATTTTAAAGAATATATGAGAAGTTGTGGACATCCATACTGGGATTGGGGTACAAGTGTGATTTCTCACTTTGTTACAAGACCACACTCATAAGAAAGTACTACCAAAATAATCATGTAATTGGAAGCAATAATAATTTCTTAACCAGTAGCAGTAACAATAACAGTGCTTGATCTGTCATACAAACTTCACATTCCAGATACCTTCTCAACAGAAGCACTATGAAAAGGATAAAAGGTATGTCATGTACTGATTTTGAGACTAGGTAAGCATGTGTTCAGGGATGGAGGAAAGGCACTGTCCTCTAAACATACATAATTCTATGAACTGCAGCACACTTTATGATGCAGTAGTACTGCAGTACTCGTCAAAAAGACCATCAACGGCAAGGAAATGATTAGGCAGGCTAGAATATGTTAGCATAAAACAGTTAACTCAGTATGGCAAATTGGGTATGATCATGAAGAATTTAAGCTACAGGTCAACTTTTGGTTCAGTTAACTGGTAACACCCCTTTCTTAAAGTGAAGTCTCTCTCACCAGGTTTCCTTTTGACCCAAGACCCCAGTTTCCAAGATACAATTCAATAATTATTTAACATACAGAAAAACAGCAACACTAATAACGTTTAGACAAGAAAAATCCAGAAGTTAACAAACTGATTACAAGCTATGTTTCTCTGCAACTTTTTCAGCAGTTACATTTTAGAACAGAAGCGGTTTCTTTTGAACATGGACCAGTAGTAAAAGTTAATGTGGTTTCTCTAATTTCCAATTCGCTCCAGTATATCCAAATCTTCAGTATTTAATAGTTTAATCTTCTTTCCTACAGAGAAAGCAGGACCTTTCTTAAAATTATTTTTTCAGTGGAGCAAAAATGCTACAATAATGCAGTATTTGTTAAAGTGCCATAATCACAACTACTTCATTTGGTTATATAGAACTGTAAATGGAGAAGAAAAGGCAATCAAAATGATGACACTTAATAAAACACAATAATCACCAACATATCAACCACTAACCTGGCGTTTTTTAGGAGTTCAAAATATGGATGCACCTCATACCTCTCAACCTAGAAACATCAAAAATCTGGACAAGGCCCATGAAAAATAGGTACAAATCTGTACGCCGATTAACATCAAATTTGCACACATAAGTACGTAACCCAACCCACTCCAATGGAATTGTAGGATACCAACTTTCAAATGCAAATTGAAGAACAGACAACCAAAATATGGCACCAGATTCTCCCTGCAGCCATTCCAATGTCCCATTACCGGTCTATTTCACCCCATTTAGCATAAACACTAATGTGTGCATACTGGTTTATTTCTACAATGATTATTTAGATTTTATTTTTACATTTTATAGCACAAAGCACAAACACTAACAGACATCTGCTAAACAAAGTAATACTGTCTCTTAATGAAAACAGACTTGGCATTAAAATTTCTCTTCCCTTGAAACTCACATTCATTGAAACAAAATTGAAACTCAGACCACATCCAAAAAAATGCATCTGTCCAGTGATGTATAAAGATTACCTTTGGGCTGTTTTCAAATCACTGGCCCCTTGCACACAAAACAAAAAACATACATGTGTTCTTTGGGGTCCCCTTCAGAATTTCGAATATTAAATCTTGGGAAACCCATATGATCGAAGACCATATGTTTGAAGTTTTAAAACTTCGAAATTCTGAATGGGGATCAGCATACAGCATGGACTGGGAGATTTCCCTTGTCCTCACTGTAGTGCGATCTTGGAGCTGATATATTTAAGTTGCGGGGGGGTGCAGAGGGGCTTGCCCCCCTGCTATATATAGTTTATTTTTTTGTTGTTTGTGTTTTGCAGGTCTACTGCACATTTCCGAACATTCAAATGTTCGATCATATGGTTTTGGCCATATGGAATTCGAACATTTGAACGTTTGATCATGTGAAGTAGACCCATTCTTTGATACACCTTCCTGACTTTATTAAATTCCTTGTATAATACAGCACACTTGTTAGACAGGACGCATTTTAAATTTATTGTTTGAACATTTTTCCAGTAGGCAATGAAACAAAATGCATGAACCAATAATGACAAAACTGCCCAATTCAGAACATGTCCATCATAAAGGTCTACTTCCAAACCCACACAATATATATACAAAAATAGAATGACAGTAGTGTAAGCCATAGGCATCTTGCACAGCTTCTCGCACTTATTTTCAATTTTATATTTTTTTTTTGGGGGGGGGGGGCAAACATTTTGGAAAGTCGCTAAAATAAAATGTTGTGTTACCACAATTTATTTCACTGCCAAGTCTTGAACCCAGGACCGTGTGTACTACAGTCAGAGCAACATACCACTATGCCATATCAGCAGTTTTCTGAAAGATAGGAAAACTGAAACTTAAATGGTTATGATTTAGTGAATTCATTTCTCATTTCTCATCATAGCGCTCAACCTCTTAGCACAAAAAACCTGGACAAAGCCAATAATGGGGGAATACAGCCCCAAAATAGGGACAAATTTCAAATACTGATCTTATAAACTTAGACAATTGCTAGAATAAAAGGTTTGGTGTTATCATTCATTTTCTGAAGTATATGAAGTCTGAAATTCAAATGCATGTCATTAGTTAGTGAATTAAATCCTTCAATGATTTGCCACAATCCTGAAAACCAATACTGATCTTATAAACTTAGAAGATTGCTAGAATAAAAGGTTTTGTGTTACCATTTATTTTATGAAGAATATGAAGTCTGAAATTCAAATGCCTGTCATTATTTAGTGAATTCAATCCTCTAGTGATTTGCCACAAAAATCCTGAAAACCACAGATTTTATGAGGAACAGATCAAAAATATGAGACATAAATTCACAAGTGGTGGCGGCTAGGGCAGTGGTTCCCCAACTTTTTTGATTCTTGGCTCTCTTGCTGAATCCAGGTTTTCCCAAGCCCCCCCCGCGACGCACATAAAGTGCATATTTCAGGGGTTCCAAAAGTGTGTGCTGCGGCGCCCTGGAGAGCCACTGCTTCCTCACAGGGGCGTCGTAAACTAATAAGCTTAGCTGCAAAGTAAACCGCGAACAGTTTGCGGTTTATTTTGTAGTTAAGCTTACTAGATTGCGGTGAGTGTGAGTGACTGCAGGAATGAATGAAGAAGTGGCTGTGAATGTGTGCGAGATCGGGAGAGTTACAGCGATGTGTGACTGAATGCAGGTATGAATGAGGAAGTGGCTGTGTGTGTGTGTGAATGAATGCAGGTATGAATAAGGAAGTGGCTGTGTGTGCGCGTGTGTGTGTGTGTGTGTATGTGCGTGCATGCAAATGAATGCAGGTATGAATGAGGAAGTGGCGGTGTGTGTGTGTATGTGTGTGTGTGTGTGTGTGAATGAATGCAGGTATGAATGAGGAAGTGGCTGTGTGTGTATGTGTGACATTGGGAGATTGAGAGCAATGTGTGAATGAATGCAAGTATGAATGAGAAAGTGACTGTGTGTGTGTGTGTGTGTGTGTGTGTGTGTGTGTGTGTGTGTGTGTGTGTGATTCACACCTCTCAACTGTACAGATTTTTGCCTCATATTTTTGGTGCGTTTCTCCTAAAATCTGTACTTTTCTGGCAAATAGTTGAGGATTGTAGTCATTAAATAATGACAACATTTGGGTTTAAGACTCCACATCCTTCAGAGAATTCATGCTAATGCAAAACTTATTATTCTATCAGCTTTCTAAGTTTGTAAGAGCAATATTTCAAATCTGTCCCTTTTTGGCCCCCCATCATTTTAGGCTTTGTCCAGATTTTCAGAGCAAAACGTTGCGTTAGTGGGTCTACTTCAAAGGGCCAAATTGTCAAAACCTATATGGTTGACAATTCAGTCTGTAGAACCTTTCTGACTGAGATTATGGTACAGTAGGGATCAAGGAGTCTGCCCTTTTTCCCCACTGTAGCGTGTTCTCGGCGTAGGTATATATAATTAGTAGGGGGTATGGGGTGCAGGTTGTTGTTTCAGTTTGATTTTTTTTGTTGATGGACTGAATTGTCAACCATATTTGGTTTGACAATTTGGCGGTCCAATTTTTTGAAACAGACCTCCCTGAGTTTGCCTGGAAAGGATGGTTATGGTAGTATAAGGGATGGGATTAATTCAGTGAGTCTGTTCAAGCCAGTTCAGTAGCCCAGGGCACAGGCAGTCCCCTCAGTGGAGACACTGGTCCACACCACTACTGGGGATTTAGACCATGTCTATAAAAATGTCTTAATTACTACCAGAATGGTGGGTCTGCGATTTGTTCTTGCCTTATGGAGAACAAATGGATGGGCAAAGCTTTTGTCATAAGGAATGAACAAGCTAATAAATCAGGGACAGCAGATGGTCAAGCAGGCAACAGGGTGCAAAAAATGTAATTAGAAAAAGTGTCATAATAGTTCAGAAACTATACGATATATAAAGTACAGTAGTGTGTGGAACTCACCAATATTATCATGTAGGTGTTAAGAAATCAAAATAATGAAGTACACACACATTGTTTTCTTGCTAGGTTAACTTCTAGCTCCTCCATCCCCAACTATAAGACCAAGTCTGCTGCGTGTCTGGGAAAGTACAATCCAAAAATGTAAGGACAATTGTCAAAAACACAATCTCTACCAAAAAAAAGAACAGAGAAGCCATTTTTTTATTCTGGCAGTTCTGCTGAACTGAATGTTGCCCACCTGGGTATCAATGTGTACTCATACTATCATTTGCAACACATAGGCTGTGAGCCTGGGAGCTATCTTTTCCTTATGCTGTTAATGCCAAGTTAATATCACAGGCTGATATACATGGCATACTGGAAATGAATGAGACACTATCCCTTTCAGCTCACAGGATAAATAAATAGCTGTATCACTGGGTTGTACATCTATTGCCCAATCCTTTGCATGCACATAAAAACGGTGGTCTCTGCTATTCACAAGGAAAGGGTGCTTAACAGGAATTTGCAACACACTAACATATTATACCAGGCTTCAGAAAAACAAAAATTTAATGTATGTCCATGCTCCTATGCCAATAAATCTCTACTATGCCTCTCCTCGACCACCTTTATTTCTCAGTCATCAATATATAAAAGAAAGCACAGTTGTGTAAATAAAAATACCGTAACAGTAGACATCTGAATGATCACTGCTGCAGTAGCCTTAGCTATATGGGTCATCTCCTGACAAGACTATAATAGCCAAACAGCTTCCAAAGCTTTAGAAAACCTTCCACACACCCAAGCTATCAGGCTGCGCGAGCTGAACCAGCTAAGACAAGTTTGGCCACCGAGCCCGTCAGAGCTTTCCTGCTAACAGAAAGAGGGAGGCTGACCTCTGAAAACATGTTAGGAATAACAAAAAATGTCCACACCATGGCATAAAAAACACACCAAAACTAAAAAAGAAAAAAAACAAGGGGGTGGAGGGAGGGAGAAGCGACTGTAGCAGTGATTATTCAAACACCTACTGTTATGGTAAATTTACCTAGACAACTGGATTATTACTATATTCACCATACTGATCACTGCTACAGTACCTTTAACTATACCCTAAGCTTACTACATTTGAAAGATGGAAGGAAAAGAATCCAGGAAGTCCTGGAGAATGGTTCTAGCAAAGCCTGACCTGGACTTAAAGAAGGAGCCAAGCCTATAGTGCTTTGTAAAAGTATGTACAGAGGACTAAGTAGCAGATTTCTAAAATACTTATAGAACCCCTTTCCAAAAAGCCAAAAATGAAGCCAAGGCCCTAGAAAAGTGGGCTTTGACCCTGCCTGGATTAGTTTTATTATGGTGAGTTTAACAAAAGGTAATAGCCTTAGAAAACCATTTGGAAATGGGCTGTTTTGACAAAGGATGTTCCCCTCTTACTTCACAAAAAGATGAACAACTGATCCGTATAGCTGAAAGATTTGGTTCTGTCAAGATAGTAGCAGAGTTGTTTGTGGACATCCAAGACAAAGAGCACCCTTTCTTCCTTATTTTAAGGTTCTGGAATGGAAACAGGGAGATGGATAATCTAACAAAGTAAACTCAGTTACCACTTTAGGCATAAAAAAAGGATTAATTTTCAAAAAAATCCAGACCCTGTGGAAAACAAGATAGGGCCAAATCACTATAAGAACCTGCAGCTCAAATATTGATATGTGTTTATGCTCAGCTTCGACATCAACTAAATTCAAATAATCTGTTCTCAGAAACACAGCATACCCCACCACAGCACAACCACTGCCCTACTTCACTTTAACAACACCTTAAACTAGCATAGGAACAATGGCAACCTAATGTCAAGTGTATTCCTAAGAGTTATCCAAAGTTTTTGATACAGTATCACACCAACATTTACTCTCTGGACTATCTTCTATAGGTTTCTCTCAATCCTCCCCTTAAATGGTTTCTTGCACATCTATCTGGAAGGCAAGATGCAGTCAAATTTATTTATTTACATTTGTTGACCGGGAGTGTCAAATGGCAGCAGGACCTCTCTTCCTCTTATCATGTGTCCTTCAAGCCTCTATACTAGGACCCTTTCTCTTTAATATTTTTATAAACAAGTTTCACAATGCCATACACCAAGCAAATACACTACAATATGCAGATTATTTGACTAATATGTACAGCCCCCATAATAACCACACTACAATAAATCATTCAAATTTCTTTCTCTTCACACAATCCTGGCTGAAAAATTAAAATCTACTCTAATCCCAATAAAACAAAACCGATGCTCTTCACCCCAAAACACTGTTTCTGTCAAAAACAATCTTTCTTGATTACATCTGCAAATAACACTAAAACTGAGATAGTACCACAGACTAAATTATAGAACATTGTAATAGATGACAACATTATATTTGATCAACATATCCTTCAATTAGAAATACCCCCAGAAACTTGGCTCCCTTTACAGGGCAAAATAGTACCTTACAGACCCAGCAAGAAAAAACTCAGCCTCATCCTATTTGTTTCTAACCCTCTTGTACGCCTCAGCTATATTTTCAAACCTAAGCTCTACACTAAAATGTAAACTAGCCTCCTGTTACAACAAAGTAGCTAAATTTGCTACCAACACTGCACACAGAACTCACGACTGCCAAGCCTTAAAACAGCTAAACTGGTTAGAGTTTAACAACTACACAGCATACTCTCAAGCTAGTTATGGCATACAAACTGATAAATTATCCTGAGCAATGCTTGCATTAAAGTAACATATTACTGCCCTATATTTCCACAAAGGTCTCCATTCTGGTGATAAATGTCTACTAAGCACTATTAAAACAAATAATTTGTGGAGGACTCCCTATACTCCTGCTACATCCCCAAACTACGAATCACCACCCCTCCACAAGTAAAAAAAGACAAACTCTTAAGCTATAAAATCCAGTTCAAACAATACATTACCTAATCTTGGTAATGCTCCTCACCAGGTTGAGACGTCTAGTGATAACACAAACTTTTTTTTGCTTATCACTGACTCATCTTCTCTTCTTCTAACTCACCCCATTCATTGCTCTACCCCTTGCATGCATCCCCTGAATACCCAAGTCATAAATCTTCTAGATACAACAATTTGGAACAGGCGGCTTAAATAGAACTAATTGTATACCAAGTTCCCTCAGTCATATACTATTATCATTATCCTCTTACACACTACTACTATCTCCATTCCCCTCCTACATAATTAAAAAAAAACACACCAAAAAACAAGGGGATGGATGGAGAGAGCGGCTACTGTAGCAGTGGTCATTCGATCATCTAGTATTGTGATGTTTACTTACACAACTGTACTATGTTCATTATACTGACTACTATTGCAGCAGCCTTAGCTATACCTTAGCTTATTACATTTAGGAGGTAGGACAGGAGTACAAGAGACCTTGGAGAATGCTCCTAGCAAAGTCTGATGCACTCAAGCTTATAGTGCTTTGTAAAAGTATGTACAGAGGACCAAGTAGCAGATTTCTAGAATACTTCCAGAAAACAGCCCTTTCCAAAAAGCCAGATATAAAGCCAAGACCCTAGAAGATTGGGCTTTGACCCTGGCCTGGATTAGCTTTATTATGGCGAGTTTAACAAAAGGGAATAGCCTTAGACAACCATTTGGAAACAGTCTGTTATGACAAAGGTTATCCCTTCTTACCTTCATAAGAAATGAACAACTGATCAGGAGATCTGAAAGATTTAGTTCCGTCAAGAAAGTACCTGAGTTGTCTGTGGGCATCCAAGGTTCAGGAAAGAAAATGGGGAGATGGATAGTCTGGCTTAAAGTAAACTGGGATATCACTTAAGGCATAAAGGAAGGATTAGTTCTCAAAGAAACCCTGTCCCAGTGGAAAATGCGATAGGGTTTAATCACTGTAAGAGCTTGCAGCTCAAATATTGACATGTATTCAATGCTCAGCTTCTATATCACCTAAATTCAATTAATCTGCTAGTGGAAACACAGCATGGTTGCAGTCCCCACAAAAGCACAACCACTGCCCTCCTTCACTTCAACACTATAAACCAACATGGGAACAATGGTAACCTAGTGCCAGTTATGTTTTTAGATTTATCCAAAGCTTCAGACAGTATCACATCAACATTTACTCTCTGAACTCTTTTTTACAGGTTTCTCTCAATCTTCCCTTAAATGGTTCCTTAGTTATATATCTGGAAGGCAACAAGTAGTCAAATGGCAACTGAACCTCTACTCTGCTCTTCCTGTTACCTCAGATGCCCCTCAGGGCTCTATACTAGGACCCCTTCTCTTTAATATTTTTACAAACAAGCTTTGCACTGCCATACACCAAGCAAATATAGTACAATATGCAAAAGTTTTGACTTTAATATGTACAGTCCCTCAATATCCATACTACAAGAAATTGCTTAAATTTCTCTCTTCAATTGAAACCTACCTGAAAAATTCAAACCTACTTCTTAATCCCAATAAAACAAAACTGATATTCTTCACCCCCAAAAATTATCTCCATCAAAAACAGTCTTTCTTTATTACATCTGCAAATACTAAAACTGAGGAACTACCACAGACTAAATTACTGGGCATTATAATAGAGACAATCTTAAATTTGATCAACACATTCTTCAAACAATCACAAAGACTCACCAGTAACTCAGCTCCCTTTACAGGGCAAAACAGTACCTTACAGACCCAGAAAGTCAAACCCTAGCCTCATCCTATTTGCTTCCAATCCTCTTATATTCCTCACCTATCCTCACAAACTCAAGCTCTACACTAAAATCCAAACTAGCCTCCTCTTACAACAATGTAGCTTAATTTGCTATCAACACTCCACACTGAACTCACATCTGCCAAGCCTTAAAACAGCTAAACAGGCTAGAGCTTAACTACATAACATACCCTCAGCTAGTTACTGCATACAAACTGATATATTACCCTGAACAATACCCTGCATTTACCCTGAACAATACCCTGCATTAAGAAACATATCATTGCCCTACACCCCCAACAAGGGATCGCCGCTCTGATGATAAATTTCTACTAAGCACTACTAAAGCATAATTAATTGCAGGACTCACTATACTCCTGTTACATCTCCAAACGCTGGAACACCCTGCCTACATGAGTAAAAATTAGTAAAACTCCCAAGCTATAAAATGCAGCTCAAACAATACCTTACCCAATACTGGTTATGCTCATGTTCATCACAAGGTTCGATCAGTCCTTGGGACAGCATGTGATGAAGAACTGTAGGTACGGTTGCCACCTTTTCAAATGGCCAAAGTGGGACCTTTTCGGGACACACATCAGATTTTACAGGCCGACACATACCCACGGTCAGTACAAAGGATAGAACTTTACTTTTTTGCCTAAATAAAAGCTTATTCTTGTAGCAGTTTAGTTGCTTATTCTGTTTCTTGTAACATTTAGGTATTTTAGATACAGAAATAACTATTTTATGCAACTATTACATAAAACATGGGACATAATTATGTCCAACAATTGCAGGACATTTGCCATTTTTAATATTTTTGGTCAGGACACAACTGCCCAAAGAGGAACTGTCTCTCACAAAGTGGGACAGGTGGTAACCCTAACTATAGGAAAACAAACGTTATGTACTCACCATAATGACTGATTCGTATTATCTGTTTCAGTCTGGTTCAACCTGTAGGTTATTGGATCAGGCTCAAATCCAAAGCATGCAGATTTCCAAGACTTCAGCGAAGCAAGCTCCGCCTCCTCTACCCTTACCCCACCCACTTTACTAGAACTAATTCAGATCTAGGTTGCCTCCTCTTCACCCATTAAACTCTTAAATCCAGACCTCAGGGAAGAAAGGTCAACAACCCAAAGAAAGAAAGTAGGCTGCTCGGTCAATCATCCCTGAGGTAATGGAATAGCCAAAAAAGGAGGGGGGTAGGTGGAGGAGAAGGCTGAACCAGACAGAGACAGAGAACACAGATTTATTGTGAGTACATAACTTTCATATCTGATGCTGTCTTTTCCCTCTGGGTTGAACCTGCGGGACAGTCTCCAGCCACATAACACCCTAGACCTGGACTGGATATCCAATTTGTAGTGTGAGACACAGGTGTGATGACCCACTCAAGTAGCAGCTGCAGAAATGTCATCTAAAGCAGCTCTGGAGAAAAAGACTGTAGAAGTAGCCACAGCTCTGGTAGACTGACCTTTAGGTTTGAAACGCAATGACTTTCCCTTCAAACAATACTACCAGAAAGCCATTTGGACAAAGTAACCTTGGAAACAGGAGCATCTAACTGAGTCTTAAAGAATAAGACAATCAATTACATTTTCTAAACGACCTTGTTCTAGCCAAAAAGAATCTCAATTTTCTATCAACATCAAGGCAATTCAGAAGATATTCACCCAGTCAGAAAATCCATGAGGAAAAGACTGGCAAATGAGTAGGTTGATTTAAATTATTTTCTGATACCACTTAGGCAAAAAGGAAGAGCCCGGTGTAAGGGACACACTGTTTTGATGAACTAACAGATAAAGAGAGACAGCAGAGAGAGCCTCTGACACACACTTTGCAGATGTAATAGCCACCAAAAACAAAGTCTCCCATGACAACAATTTCACATCAGCAATGCCAGAAGGCTTAAAAAGAGGCAGAGACAGTACCAGAAACATAAAAGGCAAGCCCCAAGGTAGAACAGGGTTTACCTTTGTAGGACAGAGTAGAAAAGTCCCCTTAAGAAAGGCCTTAGAAATCATAAGGGCAGCCAATGGCATATTATCTGTACCATTGTGCAAATTAGAAACAGCTGCCAATGGCGGAGCAGGTAGAGTCAGAATTAAACAAACCTGCAAGAAAATCCAGAATAGCCTTCAAAGGTGTAGAAAATGGTATCCAAACCCTGAGAAACAGCCCATAAGACAAAACGTTTAAATTTACTACCATATACCTTTTGAGTAAATGACTTTTGGGAAGATTTTCAGATGTGAACAACTCAATCTGAAAGCTTCGGATTCCTGGTTATCAAGGAAATTGGAGAAACCAACCAGTTAACCTGCGTGTTCAAGGGTTGGGCAGATCCAAGCCCACTGAATGAAAAATGAGATCTGGAATGGGATCCAGGACCCAAAGAGGGTACCTCAGGAAAGGCCAAAGGAAAGGAAACCACACCTAGTGAGGCCAAAAGGGAGTAAAGAAGATTACATTCACTCTGTAATGGGCTGCTTTCTGAAGAAATTACCATCAACAGGGGTGGAAGTTAAGCATAGAGCATTCCTGAGTTATTGTCACTCAGGAGGAACTAAGGCATAATAGCTGCAGCACTTGGTGCTTGACAGGGAAGCAAACAGATCACAACATGAAGTGGCCTACAGATGAAAAACCCTTGCAGCAACCCTTTGATTTAGGGACAACTTGTGAGGAAGGAGAATGTTTCTCCTCAAAGTGTCCTCTAAGATACTGGATTTCCATGGATGTGTGCTGCAATCAGAAACTGTTGAGGTGAAATCACCCACTGCCAGACGCTCATGGCCATCTGACAACCAGGGTAAGACCGGGTTCCCTCTTGTTTGTTTAGATACCAGACTACAGATATATTGTCCACATGGACAGAAATCACACCTTTGGGGAGAACGTCCTGAAAGGCCTGCAATGTGAAGAGGACCACCCTCATTTCAGATTATGATGTGGAGGTTGGACTCGGCTGCAGACCAGGGACCCTGGACAGTCTTCTCTCCGAAATGTGTTCCCATCCCAGCAGAGAGGCATCCGTTGTGACCATGGCCTGCAGCGGGGAAAGAACAGTCTCCTGGTGTACTCCAAGGGAGATTTCAACCATTAACTGATATGATTCTGACACACTCAAGTCAAGGAAACTGGTAAATCCACTGAATGTGTTGAATATGACCAATGGATGGCCACAGTCCCCTGTAGTATTTTCATGTGATACCTGACCAAGAGGAAGTAAAGGCCTTGAACCCCTACAACCTCAGTCAAACTGCTACCATGGTCATACACTTCGTGAACAGCTGAGGGGCAGACGGTGATGAGACCAAATGGCAGTGCTCTTAACTGGTACTGATCGGCCCCCAGCCGAAAGCGCAGGAATCCCCTGGATCATCCAGCAATGTTTATATGATGGTAGGTGCCCTTGCGATATATCGAACACATCCAGGCACCTTCCTCAACAGAGGTAAAATGAACTACCCCATGATCATCTAGAACTTGGGACTGCTTTACAAACTGATTCTTGGGTAGCATAATGAACTCCAATAGCAGACAGTATCTTCTCACTTGCACACTACTGGCCAAGGTATCTTTAACTTTCGGCCTGAAAAAAAAAAAAAGAAGTTATGTCTTATCATAATGTTCCATCTGTGTTGTTCATCTTCATCAATCTTTGACGGTGGGTTCAGTTTTGAACCCTTGAAACAGACTCGGACATTATTTTCCAGCTCGTGCTCTCCAAACTCTTGAGCCCGGCTCTACGCATAATGCTCCTCATAGAGATTACCTCAGATCGAGTTTGCCAGATGGCAGAATATAACCAAAATTTTAGAATATCATACATATAGAGATATATACAAAGAAGATGAGGCCATCTATGGATTCCTGATAAGACACTGGAACAGAATTGGTGAGGCCTACTAAGAGATTTAGGATGGAGGATGGTGGGAAGGTATGTCAAGGACTGGTGAAGATGAACACAGATGGAACGTTATGGTAAGATGTAACTTCTCTATCTGATGTTGCTAATCTTCACCTAATCCTTGATGGTGGGACAGAATCCCCAGCAACTTATGTACCTTGGGAGGTCTCACTGAAGAATATTCCGAAGCACCATAGAGCCAAAGGATTCTCGAGCTCTTGAGATTTGATCTAGTTTGCAATGTGCAATGAAGGTATGGTGAGAGGACCAAGTAGCTGCTGCACAAATGTCTAGAGTAGCTCTTGCATGAAAAACTACTGATGTGGCAACAGCCCTCATAGAATGAGCTTTAACTGTTTTGTGAAGTTGAAGTCCTTGTGATTGATAGATGAAAGAAATACAGTCTCCCAACCACTTAGCCAAGGTAACTTTGGAGACTGCACAACCCATTTTTAAGGAAGAGAAAGCCACAAATAATTGGTCAGATTTACGGAACTCCTTAGTTTTGTGGAGATAAAAGCGCAACTGTCTATGAACATCTAGCAAATGCAGATCATATTCTCCTTTACTGGTAAAATTAGGGAAAAGGGTTGATAAATGTATGGTCTGGTTGATATTAGATTCAGTAACCACTTTGGAAGAAATGAGGGATTTGTTCTTAGTTGAGCCCTGTCTTTATGAAAATTTAAATAGGGAGATTTGCATGACAGAGCCTGTAACTCAGACACTCTCCTTGCAGAGGTGATGGCTACTAGAAATAGTCTTCCAAGTCAAAAATTTTAATTGACAAGAATCAGGTGGTTCAAAGGGGCTTTGAGTTAATGCTTGTAGGACTGTTGTCAAATCCAATGGAGGAACCGGATCTTTAAAAGGGGGTCTTAGCAAGGACAACCCTTTCAGGAAGGCTCTGGAAAGCTTATGGGACATTACTGAAGAGTCATTATGCCCAGTATGAAAATTAGAGATTGCCGTCAACTGAACTTTTATAGTCAAAGCAGAGGAACCAGACTCAGAGTATTCAAGAAGTCCAATATGTATTCAGTTGGGGCACTGAAGGGATCAAGTGTCTTATTTAAAGCCCATATGGTAAATCTTCTCCATTTTCTCAGGTAAGGTTTTCTAGTTGTAGGTTAGTAATGTGCAATAATAATACGTTGGATGGGTGATGACAGAAAGGCTTGCCTGGCAATCAAGGGAATTAGAGAAACCACACTGTCAGCTTGAGGTGCTACAAGAGTGGGTGAACCATGCCTTCTGTGTGAGTTAGCAGGTCTGGAACCGGGTCCAGAGTCCATGGTTTCTGTAGCAGATGAGGTCAAAGGAAAGGAAACCAGACTTGTCAAGGCCAGAATGCGGCAATGAGGATTATGGTATTCTTAATCCTTTTTGCTTTCTTCAGAAACTGAGAAATTAACGGAATTGGGGCAAAGGCATATAACATACCGGGTGGCCAATTGTGTAGAAGAGCGCCCTTGGGTGACTTCCCCCGGTGGAGGGAATAGGGCAAAGTAACTTCTGCATTTGTTGTTTAGGGGACTATCAAAAAGGTCACAGCAAGGCTGGTCCAATCGACGGAAAATTTCGTCCACCAGTACTGGATTCAGGGACCACTCGTGAGGCATGAGAATAGTCCTGCTTAATTTGTCTGCTATCACATTTGAACTGCCTGGAATATGCATTGCTATGAGAAACCGGTTGGAAGAAATTGCCCATTTCCACACTCTGAGTGCCTCTCGACATAGTGGATATGATTTGGTTCCCCCTTGTTTGTTGATGTACCAGACCGTTGACATATTGTCTGTCTGAATTGCAACTGTTCCTAGAGGAAGGGAATCCTGGAATGCTTGCAACTCTAATAGCACTGCCCTCATCTCTAGAACACTGATGTGCATGTTGGCCCCCAGTTGGGACCATGTGCCTTGAACTGTCTTTCCCAGATAATGCTCCCCCCACCCTATCTGGGAAGCATCCGTGCTCACTATTGCTTAGGGTTGAGGTAGAGTGAAAGGTCAGCCCAGGAGAATCTGATCTGAATGAAGCCACCATTTGAGGTCTTGTTTACAGAGATTGGTTACTAAAATTTGATAAGACATTGGTTGATGAGTTAGAGACCATTGTATTGTTAGTAACCACTGTAGTATTCGCATGTGAAATCTTGCTAGAGGAACCAGAGTGATTATGGCATCCATTGAACCCAAGGTTTAAAGAATTAATCTTGCTGGGACTTTGTTGTTTTGAATAATCTGTCTCACCAGAGCTCTGATGCTTAGCAGTCTTTCTGGAGGAAGAGAAGCTATTTCTGAGACGGTGTTCAGTTGCGTCCCTATGAAATCCAGACATTGTGTGGGTTGCAGCTGGGATTTTTTGAGATTTATTGAAATGTTTAGGGATGTGCAAACAAACAAGGTATAGTCTCTTGCCATTTCTAAGTGATGCCTGTTGGTAGCAGTGAGGAGCCAGTCATCGAGAAATTGGAATATCTGAAAACCTTGCAGTCTGAGATGAGCTGCAACTACTGCCATGCATTTGGTAAACATCCAGGGGGCTGTGGTGAGTTCCAAAGGGTAGTGCTCTGAACTGGTAGTGAATGGCTCCTAGCTGGAAGCGTAGATACCTTTTGGAGCTTTTTTCCATCTTTATGTGGTAAGAAGCATCCTTGAGGTTTATCGAGCACATCCATTCGCCTTTTGCCAAGAAAGGAAGTATGGCTTATACCGAGACTATCTGGAATTTGGTTTGGTGGACTGATTTGTTGAATCAGCTAAGATCCAAAATCAGTCTCCAGTCCCCTGTTTTTTTGGGCACTAAAAAGAATCTTGAGTAAACCCCGGATCCTATCTGGTCTGGTGGGACTTTGGATTACTTTTTTGTCTAGCAGCTTTTGGATTTCGAAAGCTGCTGCCTCCCTTTGATTGGGGCCAAGGCTTGAGAGATAATGAAGGCACATCTGGACTGCGATGCGGCAAACGAGATTTGAGGTAATCTCTGTGAGGAGCATAAAGGGTAGAGTCGGGCTCGAGAGTTTGGAGAGCGTGAGCTGGAAAATAACGTCCGAGTTGGTTCCGAGGGTTCGGAACTGAACCCACCATCAAGGATTAGGTGAAGATTAACAACATCAGATGACATGTTCGCAAAGGACACCTTGAAGCAGTTTACAAAGTCACACAACCTCATCCAAGCGTGGCAAGACACAGTAATGTCTGTGGCAGCAACTTGGAAGATGGCCTCAACTGTGTTGAAAAGCAGACACACAGGCACATTGGAAATTTATTGAAGGGTGGACAGTTGAGTCTCTAGAGTCTTTTGAGCTTCTGGAGACTGCTGTGACTTCATTGCTCTTAATATGTCTGACACAATGCCCTGCTGAAGCCTGATCAAGTGAGGAAAATAATTTAACGTTCTTAATGCATAGGTGGTTGAAGAATAAGCCTACTTCCCTAAGCAGTCCAATGCTAGAAACTGTTTATTTGGGGGATGGACCGAGGATCTCTCCTCTGAAATGTCCTTTTTGATGGCTAACACCATGATGACAGCATCCATGGAAGGACCCTTACTCCAGTGAAACTGATCCAGGGTGGTGGGTTTGGAGAGGGCGAGAATTTTGTCTGGCTTTTTGGAGAGCAGTTCCACCTTACTGGACTCCTTCCATGTCCTGTGGTACACCAAATCAGTGTGTCTGGAGGAGGAAGCACCCAAGACGTGGACAGGCCCACCCCGAAGGCCACCAAAAACATTGACTCTTCCATAGAAGGAATTTCAGCAGCTCAGCCCCCATGTTGGTGAAAGAGCTCCAAAAGATTAAAGAAAGGGTCATCTTTGTGGGGGGATTTATGTGACTCCTCTCCTTCCTCAGGGTCGGTGTCCACAGTGAGGGACTCCTTGGGGGAGTCTAGGTGCTTCTTCTTGCACTGCTTCTTAACAGATACTTCCCCACCCCGTATGCTGGGGAGAGGAAATGGAAGAAACTGGGGGCTTTACTGGGAAGGGAAGGGACAAGCTGTCTCTGAGCCAGCTGAGAAGAGGCGGGCCACCCTGACCCAGCAAACCTAAGGTCTGAACTATTAAAGGTAGAAGCTCAAAGTGGGAGGTATGACTCAGACATCTGTGTCATTGAAGCCAACCCACAAATCCCTGCCTCAACCTGTCAGCCCTGGGGGTTTACCTGGCTATGGCAGCGTAAGAGTCAAGGAAAACAAGGTGGGGATCTCAGTCAAGATCAGCCAGGTTCTTGGATCTGACTAAAGAATGGAAGATGACTGGTTCCAAAGACCTCGGGATCCACAGGACCCGAGAGAGGAAATAATGAGAGACAAAGACATGAGGCCTACCTCAATCTGAGCCTGTAAAAAAGTTATAAAATGAATTGCTCTGGATCCAATGTCTTTAGACATCCAACAGACCAGGATGACCAAACTTGAGGAGGCCACCGATGGTGCTTTGGAGGATCACTGACTGGGTAATGGATCTGATTTGCTGATCTGAACTGGGGAAGCTTGGATCCGAGGGGGCAAAGGAGAGGACTTGGGAGAAAACTCCCATGGCATAGCATGGGACGAAAAGGTGGTGAAAGCCAATCCCAAAAGAATCATCCTTGCCAAAAAGGGCTTGGAACACTAATGATAGGGGAGGGTGTCTTGCCAGATATCAAACTGAAGGAATATGACTTTGAAAGAAAGAAGCCACAGGAGAATATCTCTGGGACAGTACAGCCGAATGGGATCAGCTCCAAGACACCAGCCCAGAAAGCAAGTGGCTCCAAGGTGTCACAGCAGATGAGGGATCTGAAGGTCTTACGACTTTTGGATCCAGCTGGCCAGAGATAGAAGTGGAAGATGTGGCCAACTGCTTATGGTCTCCATTAGAGGATTTAGGGTCCTTAGATGGCTTGCGACCTAACTTTTCACCCTTACTGCAGGAGGCTGACAAAGAGTCCCCCAAGGGAAGAAGACCAATAAAGATGAGCTTGGCTCTCCTCTCATTAACCGCATGACAATCAAGGCCATCATAAATAGTACAATGGGACTCAAGGTGAGTGGTCCAGAGGCAGTACACACAATGGTCATGAGAATCTGGGAGGAACCCTTATGACCACAAGAAAAAATAAATGATGTACTTACCATAATGTTCCATGTGAGGAGTTGTTCTCGCCTTCATTATTACTGATGGGTTTGGAGCCAATCCTCGGCTTCGAGTTGGCCAATTTGCAAAGCTCAATGCCGAAGCCCTATCCCACAATGCACCTCTACCTTCCCCAGATCTTGTTTGCTGCCAACTAGCGTTAAACCTACCTCAGATTTCAAGGAAATCATATAGACAACTAGTGAGTGGAAACTCCTCAGGAGAACCAAAACCAACGTAGAACCTCTCGAACTTCCAGACATTGGATGGGGATTGGTGGGGGGGGGGGGGTCGTAATAATGAAGGCAAGAACAACAACTCACATGGAACGTTATGGTAATTACATAACTTCTTGACGTGAAGTTGTTCAATCTCGCCTTCATTCTTAGTGATGGGTAGCGTCCCCAGCACCACAATCTTGGGTGGCTCACGGGAGTACCTGCCTAAGGACAGCAGACCCAAATGAAGCTCTGTCCCTAGAGGCCTTGTCTACCTTGTAGTGAGATATAAAGGTATGTGGCTTTGATCAGGTGGCAGCTGCACAAATAGAATCAATAGACAGCCTAGTCAAAAAGGCTGCAGAAGTAGAAACAGCTCTGGTAGAATGAGCTTTGACTTTGTCATGTAACGCAATCCTGCTTCATGGTAAATAAAGGATATACAATCAGAAATCCATTTAGACAAGGTAGATTTGGATACCGGTGCACCTTTTCTAGAATTAGAGAAGGAGACAAACAGTTGATCAGTCCTTCTATGGTCTTTTGTCCTGTCCAAACAGAAACAAAGTTGTCTTTGGACGTCAAGTTTCTGATGCATATATTCCAATTGATTTGAGTGATTGGGAAAGAAAACAGGTAATTCAATTGTTTGATTAAGTGTGAATTCGGAACAAATGTTTGGTAAGAACAACAGATTTGTTCTGAGGGAAACCCTATCTTTGTGAAATATTAAGTACGGCTGCTTAATAGAAAAGGCTTGTAACTTCAAAATTCTGCATGCTGATGTAATGGCCACCAAGAAAATGGTCTTCCAAGAAAGATATTTCAGCTCACAAGAAGAAGCAGGTTTAAAGGGCGGGAGAATAATCTTGGATAGGACTAGGTTCAAATTCCATGGAGCAGTAGGAGATCTGATCGGTGGTTTTAAGTGAATCGTACCCTTCAAAAAAGCCTTGGCCAACTTGTTAGACATACCATTTTCAGATTCACCTATATGAAAATTAGAAATAGCAGCCAGTTGCACTCGGATGGTTGCTGCTGCAACTCCTTCATTGAATAGTTTTGTCAGAAATTCCAAGATATCTGAAATGGAAGCCAGGAAAGGGTCAATGTTATTTTGCTGGGCCCAGATGGAAAACCTTTTCCACTTACTGAGATAAAGTTTCCTGGTTGAAGACTTATGTGAAGACAAAGAATATGTTGAGCCTCTTCTGATAAAATTTTGGAACCTGGCTATTCTGGGAATTGAAGCAGCCAAGCTGTCAGTTTAACTGATGGACTGAAGAGAAGGGTGAAGAGCTCCTGACGAGTGGGTCAACAGATCCGGCACTGGGTCCAGGATCCAAGGCTCCTCCAGTAGATGAGGCTTCAGAAAGGGGAGCCAAATTTGATGAGGCCAATATGGGGCTATTAAGAGAAGTGTCCTGCCCAGAAAACTGACTTTCTGTAAAACACTGGGACTCAGGAGAATTGGAGGGAAAGCATAAAGGAGTCCCGGTGGCCAATCATGAACGAGTGCGTCCCTCGGGGGTTGTCCCTGTTGAGGGATCAGGGAAAAGTAGTTGCTGCACTTGGTGCTTGTGGGGGGTTGCAAAAAGGTCGCAGCAAGGCTGGCCCCATCTACGGAAAATAATTTCTGCTACTTTGTTCTTGCGAGACCACTCGTGAGGCAAAAGAATTGCTCTGCTGAGTTTGTCCGCTATCACACTGGACTTCCCCGGGATGTTCATTGCTATCAGAAAGCGCTGGGTGGACTCTGCCCATTTCCATAATCTTCGAGCCTCTCGACATAGGGGGTAAGATCTGGTTTTGCCTTGTTTGTTTATATATCGCACTACGGACATGTTGTCTGACTGGATCGCAATCGTGCCTAGAGGAAGAGAGTCTTGAAAGGACTGCAATGCTAAGAGAACCACTCTCATCTCTAGGACGTTTATGTGCAAATGAGCCTCGTGAACCTGCCATGTACCTTTGGCTGTCCGTCCCTGATAATGCCCTCCCCCCCACACCCGATCAGGGAGGCGTCCGTGGTCACCATTGCAACTGGAGCTGGGAGGACAAAGGGATATCCCATAGTCAATGTCTTGGACGTTAGCCACCACCGAAGATCGTCCTTGCAAGAGCAGGTTATCAGAACTGGGTGATTCATCAGTAAGTCCTGAAACTTCCACTGTGTGAATAGCAGCCAGTGAAGAATGTGCATGTAAGATCTCGTCAGGGGTATTGCAATAATCGCTGCTGCCATAGTGCCGAGCAACTTGAGAATCTGCAATGCTGGCGCTTTGTGTTTTAACAGGAGATCCACAATTTGTTGCCGTAGGGTACGCACTCTTTCTGAGGAAGCTTTAGGGACATGCTGACCGTGTCTAAGTCTGCTCCTATAAACACTGTATGCTGCAACGGCAATAAAGCAGACTTTTCTGAATTTATCGTAATGCCCAGTTGGAAACATAGATCTAAGGCAGTGTCCCTTGCCCGAATAAGTTGATGCCTTGTGTGAGCGGTGAGAAGCCAGTCGTCCAAATATGGAAACACCCGGATTCCTAAATGTCTCAAGTGAGTCATGACCACTGCCATACATTTGGTGTATTTGGTGCATCTGGGGGCTGTCGTGAGACGAAAGGGCAGGGTCTGAAACTGGAAGTGACTGCCTCCCAGCCTGAAGAGCAGATGATCCCTGGATGGCCTGGCCAATTTGATATGGTAACATGCATCCTGGAGATCTACAGAGCACATCCAATTGTCCTTCCCTAAGAACGGGAGTATGGACTGAAGCATGACCATCCGGAACTTCATCTTTCTTTACTACATATTTGTTGAGTCTGCTGAGGTCCAAAATAGGTCTCCAGTCCCCTGTCTTCTTTGGCACCAAAAAAAATCTTGAGTAAGTTCCGGATCCTTGCTGGTCGGCTGGGACTAGTTGGATGACTCTTTTTTGTAATAGTTTTTGGACCTCTATTGATGTCACATCCCATAGACTGGGTGGAACATCTGGGATTCCTTTTGTTGGCCTGGGTTGTGAATGAAAGGGGATGAAATATCCTCTGGATATAACGTTTTGTACCCATCGGTCTTACGAAATTTTTAGCCAGGTGCCCAGGTACAAACACAAACGTCCCCACGATTGCCTCCAGAGTAAGACAGTTGGGTCTCCTTTCAGGAGAGCTGATAGGTCTTCCCAAGGAACTCATCCTAGTCACCCTGGTTCTGCGGTCCCCCTCTGCCGCGTGGGAATCATCTTCTACCATTGCCCCCTGCTCTGCCCCTGGAGGAGGCTTCATCTTGTGAGTTTAGAAAAGCTCCTTGGGTCTTAAGGAACCACATTTTCTCTCCCCGTTGATCTTTAGGATAAGGTCTAGTAGGGGTAGAAAAACAGACTCCTACGGCAGATAGAGTATTTCAGTCTTGCTCACATCTAGTGAGGGTCTTTAACTTCTGGTCCAAACAAAGAAGAACCATCAAAAGGGGCACTCACAAATGACAACTTAAAAGGTTCTGCAAAAGAACATAAGCGCATCCAGGAATGTCTCCGCAGAGCAATGCCTGTACCCACTGCCTTACTTGTCTCATCAGCTGCATAAGATATGAGGCACATGGAAGAGTTTACGACAGAACTGAGGGTAGCAAGCTGAGACATCACTTTGTCCGCCACTGAATCGGCTACTGCACCCTGGAGAGCATCTCCAAGCTCTTTCAGGAAATCTCTCTGAAGCCTTGTGAAGTGGGTTAAGTAGTTCAATGACCAAAGGGCAAAGGTCGCAGAACTGAACATGCGCTTACCATATCTATGATCCTAGATTTTCTATTAGGAGGATGGACAGACGTAGAGGTCTCAGACATCTCTCTCTTCGTGGCTGCCGCCACCACCACCATGGCATCAACAGGTATGGGTTTGGATAAAAAGGACTTATCTTGAGGAGCTGAAATGTATTTGTTGGCCCTCCTAGGGACAGGCTCTGTAGAGTCCGGTGACTCCCACGCCCTTTGAGACAAAAGATACATCAACTCATCGAAAGGCGGAGACACCCAAGAGGTGGAGGGATGAGACCTGAAAGCTTTCAGGAGCTTCGTCCTCTGTAGGGTTCAGGGGCTGCCAGTCACCCCTCTGCTTAAGGATCTCATGGATATCCCCAAAGGAGATATACTCAGAGGGGGACTTTGGGGACCCTTCTGATTCCTCCAAATCAGTGTCAGACGTGATTGATTCCTGAGGGGAATCTAAATGTCTTCTCTTACATAACCTCTTCCGAGGGACCTCCTCAGTGAGACTTCTGGGGAGGTCTTGGAAGAGCAGGGTTCCCCTAAAGAGGCATTCTGAGGGTCCAGGTCCCTATGCTTATGGTGGGTCTGCAGTAACGTAAAATTCCGACGCTTTCCAGGAGGAGGTTGCCATATCAGAGGTTGTGGCTGTCCGGGGGAACAAAACCCTCTTCATGGCATCAAAGGCACCACGGCTCTGATACGAGGAAGCACCCGGGACCGAAGAAACCTCCTGCACCAGAACTGCCGGCTCCAAGCCAGAGGTAGGAGCTGAACTCATCTGCGCAGAAGCCCCAAGGGGGAGAGTTGGAACTGACGTATCGGTTCGACCCCCCCCCGGAACAGACAGGAGAGTGTTGGCTCCCAGATTCTGCCGCCGGAGCAGAGGACATCAGGGTTGTCGGTACCGAAAGGTCAGAAGTGAGTGTCGGCATCGACGGTTCCACAAATGACTGAATAGCTTCCTCCGGCTCCCTTGTCTTAATTCGAGTTGGTGGAGAAGCAGAAACTACAGGAGAGGACTTTGCCAGTTCCAAAGCTGCTTGAGTCGAAGCAGACAGAATTGTAGCTAGCGCTGGATCCTGTAAAAGTCTCCATACCACACGATCCACGTCAGAATCAGACAGAAGCCCAAGAGGAATCTACCGATGGAGCTGGTGAACCCAGAATTGGGGATCTCAAGGTAGGAGATACTGGTTCCAAGACTGGGGACCGGTTCCTACCAACTACCTGCATGGTCGGTTCTGACGTCAATGGAGCCGAGACAGGAGCTTTCAGAACCGAAGAGCCCTTCGGACCCGAACTTGTTGAAGAAGAAGCTGGAGAAGGTGGTTTTGGTTTTCCTGAAGCAGAATCTAAGTCTGATTGAAATGCAGACTTAATCAAGCCACGCTCCACCAACTTCCATTTTCTTTCCACCAAAACCCTAGTGCTGAATCCATGGCAAATGGAGCAAACATCTTGGAGCTGGACCTCTCCCAAACAATATACACAGGTGGAGTTGACCATCAGTAACAGACATCTTTTGGTTGCATTTAGGGCATCTCTTAAATCCTGACTTGGCCTTCTCAGATATAATAATAATAATAATAATAATAATAATACAGTACAACCTCAGTAATGAAAAACAACAATCTAACTGTTAGCAAAAAGAAACTAAGCCTACCAGCTACAATAAGGCAGAGCTTAACTGTAGCAGTAACAACAGAATAAGCCTAACAGGCTAAAGATAAATAACTGAAAACAGCCTAAAACGGCTAAGAGCCTAACTGGCTAACAAAAACTGCAGAAACTGCAAAAAGCCTAACTCGGCTTGAAGGAGAGGGCAAAATAAGCCAAACCGGCTGAAAACACAGGAACCAAAAAGGACCAACGCCCAATAACGAGAACAGAAGGTTTTATAAACCTACCCTACTCATCCATGTCTCTTCCACACTATCTCACCTCATTTACATGTCTTTTCCTTCTAACTGCTCTCTATAATGTAACTTCCTATTCCTCTACCACACTACCCTCCTCTTTCCCACTCCCCTCACCCTCCACTATCTCCTTTCCCCACCCTTCAACACTCCACTTTTATTTAATATCCCCCCTCCCTACTTCAACCAAATCCAATTCATTATTTCAAACTAAAACTCCATACAGTCTATTTAAAATCTCCTGCTATCAAAATTAAATTACATCTCCCTCTTACGTTATGCCTCAATTCAAAGTTTCACCTCCTCTCTCCTTTCCCTTGGCTTGCTCTTGCAGGAGATATCCACCCCAACCCTGGGCCAACATCTAATAACAATCTCTCTCCCACTACCTCCACTAATAGATACAGCCATAAATACCTTAAATTCATTACCATTAATACCCAGAGTATTAATAACAAAATAACACATGTCCATGCTTGGCTACATCTCACTACACCTGACATAGTAGCAGTAACCAAAACCTGGCTAAAACCACAAATTACTAACTCTGAGATTTTACCACCTGGCTTCCAAGCACTTAGGTCCGATCGCAAAAACAAAAAAGGAGGTGGTGTAGCCTTAGTCTACAACTGCCTGCTAAATCTCAGCCCATACCAAAATCCCATTCCTAAATTTAATAATGCACAACTAGTCATAGGAATCCTCAAAATAAACAACTTCAAAAGTATCTGTATCATAACCATCTATATACCCCCTGGAGACAACTCCTCCACCCTTGAGAATATTCTCTGTTGGGCTACAAACAATATCAAGCATGAGACTTACATTCTAGGTGATGTCAATATTGATTGGAATACAATTAATAATAATACTCCCTCTCTGTCTATCAATCTTTATAATTTTACTCAACTAATAAACAACATTACCAGACCTAACAAAAATAACCCTCCAGGCTCCATCCTGGACTGGATTCTAGTCAGCCACCCTAACAATATCTCCAACTCTGGTATCTTACCAGACTCAATAAGTGATCATCTCCCAGCCTTTATTAACCGAACTACCCAACAGCTCCCACACCAACATCAATATGCCCACTCTCGTAACCTAACTAATTTAAACCCTTCTGTATTTTCTGAAACCCTTAAACTTACAAACTGGGATTCACTAAAAACTCTTCCCCTAGATGAAGCCCTAGAAGTCTTCAATACTACCTTCCTTAAAATCATAAACTCCCAAGCCCCACCTCGAACAAAACGAATAAAATACAACTCTGCTCCCTGGCTAAGGACACTAAAACTCTAATGCTACAAAGAGACAAAACTTGGAAACTATACAATAAAAATAAAAACCCAGCTTCATTCCTTCAATTTAAGCAACTACGCAATCTTACTAAAAAACTTATCATAAAACATAAAAAATCATACTACAACAAACTACAGTCTACCCTCGCAAACAATCCCAAAATATTCTGGAATTCCATCAATTCCCTCTTACACCCAGGTACTAAATCCAATTCCTGTCCAGACAACAACAAGACTGACACAGAAATTGCAACCCTCTTCAACTCCTTTTTTACCAGCTCCATAGCTGAACTGACTAATTCCTTCTCCTCTTCCACCCCCAGCCCAAACCCAAAGCCTTCTTCACCATCCTCCCCTCACTCCTGCTCCCATAAACCCCCTCCCACTTTTATTCTACAACCCGTGTCTACCACTAGTATCAAAAAACTTCTTTCCAAACTCAAACCGTGCTCCAATGCCCCCGACAATATCCCATCACTTTTTCTCAAGCTCGCAGCAGATGGCATCGCCATACCTATCAGCATTCTCATCAATAGATCCATCCAAGAATCTTATGTTCCCAAACTTTGGCGAGCTGCCCACATTCTGCCCCTTCATAAAGGAGGCAAAAATAATAGCATTTCTAACTTCCGCCCAATAGCCATTCTTTCCCCAATTTCAAAAGTCCTTGAAAAATGTATTCACCGGCAACTCATGCCCCACCTCCTCAATAACCAACTCCTCACTCCTACTCAACATGGGTTTCGGCCTGGCCACAGTACCATAACTGCTCTCCTTTCTTTCCTAGACATTGTCAACCATGCCCGTGACTCTGGAGATATTGTCTCCACTGTTCTTCTTGACCTTTCCAAGGCATTCGACACAATATCCCACACACTCCTTCTCAACCACCTTTCTAACCTCAATCTCTCCCACAATTCCCTTTCTTGGTTCAAAAGTTATCTCTCAGATAGATCCCAAGCTGTGAAATGGAATACAGGTACCTCGAACTTCTTACCTACCCCTACCGGAGTCCCTCAGGGTTCTATTCTCGGACCTCTGCTCTTTAATGTCTTTATCAATGATCTCCACTCTGCAATTCCTCATTCTCAAATTGTACAATATGCAGATGACTCCACTGTTATCTGCTCAGCCCCTAGCCTTCCCAAGCTCCAAGCCAAAACCCAATTGGCCTTCACAACCACAGAAAATTGGATGCTTCAAAACCATCTTTCCCTTAATGCCAATAAATCCCATATCATTCTCTTCTCCCCCTCAAAACTCTGCCTCTTGGAGGCGTGGCCAAGGATGAACACAGGATAGCAGCAGATTTCTTCAGCTCCACCAATTTCATTACACTGACAGGAATTAATTACTTAAAAAATTAATTTTTGAAGTAATTTTCTTTCTAAATATGTTTGTTTTATATAGTTCTTGAACTATATCTAAAAAAGAAAGGAGATTTTAACAATATTCCTGTCAGAAATCACTTTGGAAATTTTCCTGTCAGTTTATCAGTCTGAAATGAGTTCCAGTAAGACAAATTCTCAAGACTCCAGCATCAAGAAAGAACTTCAGTCTCTGATAACTATAATCCAGCAACTTACTGCTAAGATGGATAAAATGGATACTAAAATAGATACCTTCATAGAAAAAACCACAAAACAAATAGACTTGTTACATATAGACCTGCAACAACAGAAGATCCAGATGACAGGCATAGAAGAAGCTGTGAATGACATGGAAAATATAATCCAAGAAGAGGAAATCAACACTGAGTTTCTGCTGAAACAAAATACACATTTACAAACAAAGCTTGATGACCTGGAAAATAGATCTAGGCGCAATAACATTAGGATTTTTGGACTGCCAGAAAATATTGAAGGTAACAATATTACTTCTTTTTTAACAACATGGCTCCCTAAAACTTTAGACTTACCAGAAGCATTCTCTTTTGGTATCGAAAGAGCACATAGATCTATAGCTAATACTAACTCTAACAAAAACTATCCTAGATCAGTTATAGTTAAGATTTCTATAATCTTTTGATAAAGAGATGGTTCTTAAATCTGCTTGGGCTAAAGCTCCTGTTAAGATTAATGAGACAACTGTGCGTTTTGACAATGACTATTCTTCCATGGTAATAGTTAAAAGAAAAGTTTTTCTGCCACTAATAAGGGAGCTTAAAAAAGCACAGTTTAAAACATACCTTCTGTTTCCTGCCAAGCTTAAAATCTTCCTTCCTGATGGTCCTAAAATTTTTGATGACTTAGACTCTGCTTTACTGTTTATCAAAAATAATAAGATTTTGGATAAAATAGAGGAAATGGAATGGGCTAGTCCTTCATTAAAGAGACTGGCAACTGAAACTTCGTGGAAGACTTCAGAGAAGAAGAAGAGACTAAAAAACAAATGATTTGTTCTATGTTTTTTTTTTTCTCTCATCATTTTATTTCATTATTAATCTTTTTAAATATAGTTCCTGCATTTCCAGAAAGCCACAAATATTCTGAAAAAGATTTAATCAAAGTTATTCTCTGTGTGCAAAGAAATGTTTTGTTTCATAACCAGTCAAAATATCTGAAGAACTAATAACAAGCTATGATTCAATTTGTTTCTCTTTCTGAAAAAGAGAAGTAAGGTCAGTAATATGATACTTTTTTTTCTTTCTCTTTTTTTTTTCTTCTCCTTTTTTTCTTTTCTTTGTTTAAACAATGACATTCAATTTAGATTATGTAGTGGGTAAAGGGTGGGGGAGGGCAGGGAGAGAAGAGTAATGAAAATATGATTAATAGAATAATAACATTTATTCCTTGTAAAAAGTTTATATGTTCTTCAAATGCTATTCCTAATTATACTTTCTTGATTATACTGCTTATGCTTGTTTGTAAATAATCTGTCATGCTTTAACTAATAATAATTAGAACTAAATAATAGTAAATAATATGTTTTATTTTTAACTCTATTAATATAAACAGTAAGTAATATTCCATTGTATATACTTCTTATAGCTTTTTCTTACATTTTTTTTATTTCTGCCTTACACTCTTATTTTCTACTTTCTTTTACTTTTTTTTATTAATATATAGAAATGCTTTTGATCATATAGACACAGTAAATAATACGATTTGCATGAAAATTGAGTTGGGACAAAAATATTGAGTTTTATTACTTATTAATAACTTTGGGCTTAATTTCACTTACATAGAGGCTGTAATAACCTGTAAAATACATTGTGAAGGTTTTATCATGTTTAGATGCATTTACACTGCTAAATGAATGTTTGTCACTAGTTTTTAATAAGTTTCCCGCCAAAATGTTAAGGGAGACAATCTGGGATGTGGGCTGTCTTATGCACAGTGTCCATGAGCTACTTCAAAAGCTTCAACTCTCAGAATTCTCACAGAGAAGCTGAAAGCAGTCAGTATAACCTTTGACCTAGATATCACACTGACACATCACAGATTCAGGAAGAACACTCTACCAGGAAGTAGAACTGATGCAAATGTGACTATGTGAAGGAAAATGAACTCTTTAACATCTAAATGCGAGTTATTTTATATAATTACTTAAATATCTATGTTATAATTCATAAAATATGTCAGTTATAATGGGTTTAAATGATGCAGTTTCTTGTAGTAAGTAAATGTCTTATTTTAGAAGGCATAGAAAATGAAACATTTATTCAAGTGTTTTTGAAAATCTACTTAACAGCAGCATAATAATCTGGGTTAAAAACTTATGTTCCAAACATATACATTACTATAACTCATTTAATTCATCTGATTGACAAGCATAAATAATTTTATAACTCTATTCTGGAAGAAATTGTCATGTGATATATTTTAAAGCAGTAGTATAGCATGGTTGTAAAATCTGGTTACTAAAATGTGTTTGCTGTGCATTACTTTGTATGAAGCAGATAGATTTATTGTAGGGACAGCAAGTAGGATAGTGCTCAGCAAGGACACAACTCAGTGAGATCAGATATATATATATATATGTGTGTGTGTGTGTGTGTGTGTGTGTGTGTGTGTGTGTGTGTGTGACAGAGAGAGAGTGTGTGTGTGTGTGTGTGTGTGTGTGTGTGTATGTATATATATATATATATATATATATATATATATATGTATATATATGTGTGTGTGTGTATATATGTGTGTGTGTGTGTGTGTGTATATATATATATATATATATATATATATATGTGTGTGTGTGTGTGTGTGTATATATATATATATATATATATATATATGTGTGTGTGTGTGTGTGTGTGTGTGTGTGTGAGTGTGTGTGTGTATGTATATATATATATAGATATGTATATATATATATATATATATATATATATATATATGTGTGTGTGTGTGTGTGTGATGGCTTCTTCTTTTTTTTTTTACAATAATGCAAGTGTTTCTGAGAATCTGCATAACTATGCAGTATGATTTATAACAATTTCTATAAATACAATATTTTATTCTATTGACACTAATGAGTATGAGTATAATGCTCATATACAAGCAATTCAAGGTTTTTTTTGGAAGCTGTTGACTGCATTTACATGACAGAAAATAGATACATCTTAATATATGTAATGTCTGAATCATATTAGCCAAAGTTTTTTGATTTAAATGAATGTTAGAACTTATTTTTCTCTTCTCTTGATTTCTAACATCAAGATTATTTGAATGCTATTTGAATACAAGTGTTTTATATTACATAGATGTATATAGTAGTATGAACAGTCTTTAAAAAAAAAAAAAAGTTTATTTTAGTTTATATGATGCTGTTTTACCAAATGTGTAGTCTTGTCTTGCTAGATAATTGAATTGAAAACTGTTAACCTCAGTTAAATATAACTAGTATTAAATTGATAAGGTGGTAGCTGAGGTACTGCTGCTTAGGGTAGGGGGTTAACTTGAGTGGTAAATACTACTCTAAGTTGGAGTTTATAACTCCAGGCTGGATGCAAGGTTTAATCCTTACATTATTTTCACTTGTTCATTGTTATATGTATATAGTTTTGACATCCACAATATATTTTGTACACTCATTGTCACTACAAACAAAATTGAATCCTACACAAAATCCCATAAGAGATTCAATAAATACAGCTATATTTAAAGGTACACCTAAAGGAGGAGATGTAACATTACTTATCTTGTTATTTGTTATTTTGATCATAAGATTCTTAAGTTTTAAAAATGCCAAATGACATCTTTAAAAGGAATTTCTTTAAACATTAATGGATTGAATAATCCATGTAAAAGGGCAAGCCTAATAAGATACATTAATTTACATAAGGCCAACTTAGTCTTCCTGCAAGAAACCCATCTCTTGAAAAAAGATATTGATAAACTAGCCACAAACAAATATACAGTATTGGTTAGTTCAGAGCACACTCAGAAAAAAAGAGGAGTGGCTATTTTATGGAATAAAAGTATGTCCATTCCTAAAATCATTAAGTCTTATCAGGATGACAAAGGAATGTTTTGTGTGGTTACAATACAAATTAACGGGAAGACTTGCACTTTAATTAATGTATATTGGGTACCTGGAATTGGTATTAATACAGTGAAACATCATCTTGATAAGATCATATCATTCTCTATAGGAGATATTATTTTAGCTGGTGACTTTAATTGTATACTACATGAAAGTGATACTACCACTATAGGAAAAAGAAGAATTACATCTAATGCAAAACATTTAAATGATTTTGCTAATTCTTATCATTTGAATGATATTAATAATCAGATAGATTCAAAATCATTACCATACACCTTTTTTTCTAACAGATACAAAACTTATTCAAAAATAGATAGGGTCTTTATTTCTAACCAGATGGTAACAGATTTAATTAATTCCAAAATCATTTCATGTCCTATATCTGATCATAATTCAATTGTTTTGAATTCATGATAAAAATACTCATAATGTTCAGATCAAAAGGATACCAGCATACTTAACTCAACTAAAAGACTATAAAGAATATATACTTTCAGAAGTAAAACATTTTTTAGACAAATAATACTCCTGAAGTCTCCATTGTCTATGTTTGGGATGCCTTAAAATCATATCTATATGGACAAAGTATCAGATGGTATAATAATAAAAGGAAATCCTGGGATAAGGAATTGTTAGATATTCAAAGTAAATTAGACTCTTATAAACATAATAATAAAGAAAATATTATGGACAAGAAAGTTATTGAAGAAATAAACAAACTAAATGAGAAATACAAAGAAATTTTAACTCATAAAGTTAAAATAACTTTAGAGAAATACAAGTTTTTGTCTTATTCAATAAGCCCCAAATATTTACATAGACTTAAAAATAAAACAAAAAGGTTGAATAAACAAAACCATATCAAAGAAATCTTTTCTCACGGAAAAGAAGAATGTTTCTAGTATACCAGAAATACTAGATGAATTTAGAAATCACTTTCACAAAATTAACCATAATAACATTAACATGGAACCTAAAGATAAAATAAAGGAGTTTATAACCACAAACATGAATAAAAAGCTTAATAAACAACAGATTAAACTATTGGACAAAAGTATTTCATATACAGAGGTTATTACACAAATAAATAAGCTTAAATCAAACAAAGCACCGGGTAACGATGGTATTATACCAGAGATATATAAAATCCTCTCTAAAAGTACATATTCATTAATACATAAGGTTTTTATTTTGGCCCAAACTGAGTTAATAACCCTCCCCCCCATCTTGGCAATATACATTTATTTCGCCAATTTTAAAACCTAATAAAGATCCAATTAGATGTACTTCATATCGACCCATCTCATTACTTAATGTTGATTATAAAATGTTTATGAGTATTTTTGCTGACAGACTGAAGACAATCATCCCCGGCATTATAGATATAGATCAGACAGGCTTCATTGAAAATAGAAATACTTTTGATAATATAAGAAGAACTTTAACATTAATTGATTTTGCAAATAGGAAAAAGAAAGATTTAACACTTATTAGTCTTGATATAAGTTCAGCATTTGATTCAGTAAGTTGGGACCATCTGTTTACCTTACTAAAGTGCACAAACTTCTCAGATGCATTTGTAAATCTAATTGAGCATTTATACAAAGGAACTTTGGCTTATATTAAGGTAGGAACATATGTTTCACAAAAAATACCCATTTTTAAAGGTACAAAACAAGGATGTCCACTTTCTCCACTATTATTCACTTTAGTAATGGAGCCTTGGGCTAATTTGATCAGAAACAGTACTGACATAGAGGGTTTTGAAATAGATGAAAATATAACATCCAAAATTCAACTTTTTGCAGATGATGTTCTAATTACATCAGCAGGATCTAATTCTTCTATGCAGTCTCTATTTGATAAAATGATGAATTTTAAAAGTATTTCTGGTTTAATATTCAATGAAGAAAAAACTAAAATACTACCTATATATACACGAAAAAATATTCTCATTAGTGATTTTTACTAAATATGTACCCAATTCAGGTCAGATAACTTATTTAGGTATAATACTATCTAAAGATATTAAATCTATTATATATAATAATTATAATACCTGTTTTCTTAATATACAAAACCTTTTTAATACCTGGAATAATATGTTTTTTACTATGGAGGAGAGACTTACAATTATTAAAATGATAATATTCCCCAAGATTTTATACTTAATACAATCAATAATACTTCCACCTACAAAAATAATTATCAAGAAACTGAATACACTAATGTTAAATTTCCTATGGGCACCTAAATAGACCTAGGATTGCATTAAAGAAACATACTAATAGCTGGTCTCAAGGGGGTATTTCTTTTCCAGACTTTAATTTATATACACTATCTCTTCTATTGTAAAAGTTATTACTTTATTAATAGATCAGTCATATGTTGCAAAATGGAAAGATTATTGGGAGCTAATTAGTATGCACTTCATGAAAATCTCCTTAACACATAAAAATATGATAGTAAATAACTCCATGTTATGGTTACTAAAGGAGTTTTGTGCTTCACCTATTACACCTAAACATATGGTTTGTTACCCATTATACATTATTATTAGCTATCGTAACTTTATATTCATGCACCCCAAGTATAGGGAATGGAATTTTATTATATTCCCTATAATGTATACTCAGGGTATGCTTTTGTCATCTACTTCTGAAGGAACTCATTTAGCTATAGATAATGATCTAAAGTACTGGTATCAGTTGATATCTGATAAAGTTAAAAATCTAGATTTCTTAAAACAAGAATTTGATCTAAGAGAAACTTGCTGGTTAGAGGTTCAGACCTTTAGACAACATCTCATTAATAAAATAGATCTAATGTCTGTAACAGTTAAAGAATCTATTCCAACACTGATTGATTACTTGATATTAAATTTACAACATAAAGTTTCTGATAAAGGTAAACTTTCATACATACATAAAATTATCAGACAAGAAACTTTTTACAGTGTAGATACATACTGGAATTATTTCACTTTTATTAATGGGGATCCACCAAATCAACAAGATAAACAATATATATTGGAATCTGCCTATAGAACTACGTCTTCCATTGTCTGGAGACTTTATACATGGAAATTTTTACATAGATCTTTTTATACACCTTTGATGATGAATAAAATAAATAATAAAGATAATCTGTGTAAGAGATGTAATGTAGAAATTAATGCCGACTGGGCTCATATGTTTTATGACTGTATAAAATTGAAAGAATACTGGAAGTCAATTAATGAATTTTTGCAGGCTCTTTTTACAGATAATTTCATTATTTCTAAATCTCTTATATTATTCAACACACCTGTACCTCAAAGTGTTAAAAAGGTTAAGCTTCCCTTGTTATGGTCTATTCTAGCAGTGGCTAGGAAAATAATAACCAGAAATTGGATTTCAGATACACCTCCTTCGTTCAATGAATTTAAAAATGTTATGAATATAGTGTGCCATATGGAAATAAACACAATTAGGTCAAGAACAGCTAGAAAAACATCTTATTATATTGTATGGGATAATTTATAAAATTTGTTAAAAAAATCCTAATTTCAATAGCATAGTATTTTAGTTTAATTAATTGATCTGATTGTAGTGGATGTCTTTGTAAATACTTTAGTTGTTTTGTTGAATGTTATAATCATATCTATTTTTAATTACTTGTATAAAATTGTTATGATATTTCTCTTGTATGTTAAAACAATAAACCTGTTTTGAAAAAAAAAAAAAAAGCTCTGCCTCTTGATAAGCCATCCTTCAAAATCTCCAGCCTCTCCCAGTCCCCAATAGAAGTTGTTAGTTGTGCAAAATTACTCTGAGTTACCATTGATGAACACCTGCAATTTAATACTCATATTCAACTAAACATAAAATAAACCCATCAGAAGCTAGGTATGCTTTACAGAAATGCTAACTTTCTTTCTTTAGCTACAAGACAAACACTCGCCACTACCTACCTTCTCCCTTCTCTATTGTATGGTGCTCCTCTTCTAACCAACCTCACCACTTCTATCTCCTCAAAACTTGAAAGTTGCTACTACAAAATCGCCAAATTCGCTACTAACTCCACTCATTCTACACACCATTGCATCTGCCTCCGTAGTCTCCAATGGCTAGAACTCCCTAATCACCTGGATTACCTCCAACTTACTACTGCACACAAACTAATTTTCAAACCCACTGCTTGCCCTGCATTATCTAACATCTTGCCCTTCTACACTCCTCTCAGGCCCCTAAGATCTAGTCACCAAATCTGGTCCCTCTTCTTCAAACTCTCTCCTCAGCTCCCCTCCCTCTACTTCTTTATCTCCTCTCTCTCCCCTGCTTAAACTCATATTTATTCCTTTTAAACCTTCTCCTCCCCACTGCCTACATGCATGCCTAGTCTCACAAATGTATCTTTTGCCTTTTTCATAAGATGTACTTTTAGACTCAAACATAAAATGAATCTTAGTCTAACTGTTCTTTTTTTTATCTTCCTCCTGGCATCTCTTCTCCTTTAAATTCTTTGCATCTCCTTCACTTCTCCTCTGTTTTACTTCTCTTGTATTCAAGATCTATGTATAATTTCTTTTTATCTCTCTCTTCTATGCTAACAATACAGTCACATAAAAATATTAATTTCTTATGTATACTGCCAAATGTACTATGTTTTTGGAAATTGTTAAAGGTGTTATGCTGTTAGAACACAGAATGTTATGTGTGTAATGTATTATTATTATGGAGCTTTTCTCCCCGGACCTCCACTGAAAACGGGCTTTCGGGCCCAGTGGACTTCCCCGGTTATCAAACTGGAAAATAAATAAATAAATAAAAGAAAACTAAGAGAAATCCGTAAACGGATAATCCAATCTAAACACAAGCTTATATAAACTCTGAACAATTAGTAATATTACATTTTTTTGGATAATTTTTCACAAAAGAAGAACTTATCTCTCAAACGGCCTGAGCTGTAGAGAAACAAATGATCAGTTGCAGTGGCAAACTAGATCTGGGGAAGGCAGAGGTGCATTGTAGGACAGTGCTTTGGCCTCAAGCTGTTAGAGACCTCAAGCTTTGCAAATTGGCCGACTGAACCCATCAGTAAGAATGAAGGCGAGATTGAACAACTTCACATCAGACATTTTGATGCTTTTATTCATAAAATCTAAAGTACTAACAACACACAGCAGACTACACCACACTACACATGTCCTAAAAGGCAGGAAAACATACCTACATTAACCTACTTTAACTAAAAACACTTCACTAACTATAAACACACACACACTACATTAACACCAGTCAAAAAAGCAGGGAGAGGAGCAATTAAACCATGTACAAAAAGGATACAAAGAAGGAGAGAATGACTGAGCTGCTATCCGGAACTGCGGCAAACTAGATCTGAAATAGATCTAGTGAAGTGGATGTTATGGGTAGAGAAGTGGAACTTGGAGAGCTGATTCTTGGAAGTTGGTCTGCACTGGATCTGATAACCTACAAGTTGCATCCAAATGAAAAAGACAACAATGGATCAAAAGTCTCGATCTGGTGAATGAGGAATGGCCCCTAGAAAGAAGGAATTTCCTCCCACTGCCATCTGTAACCTTGATGAATGATCTCCAGTACCCACTGGTCTGAAATTACCTGTTACCAAAGAAAAAATGAAGACTCAGACTTTCTGAAAGAAAAAAGGGGCCAGGGTGGGAGGGAGTTGCAAGGTCTCTTGAAGAGTCACTCAGACCTGTTGGACTGTCCTAGGCTTAGAGGTTTCAGGCTTTTTTTTTGGAACAGCCATGCTATTTCTTCGTAAATGTCCGTTTACTTGTATTTTGTTGGGACTGTCTATTCTGCATGCACTCTCCCCTACACACAATGCACTGCTGTTCTGTTACCTCAGATTATATCCATAGCTTTAGAGACTGAAGAAATGCATGCAAAAGACCTTTGTACAGAAGCATATTTACCTAAAAAATACAAATATGAGAAATTTATCTGCGAAGCACAGACTAAACTCTCTTGACAAATGAAGCTGGTTATGATTAGGTTAGAATTATAAATTGTACCATCCCAGGTTTCATCTCAGCTCTCAAGTTCTGGGGAAATCTCTTGTGCCCTCACGTTTGCCCCAAAGCAGAAATAAAGAAGGCAAGGGCTGGGGATGGAGGAGGAGAGGTGAGGCTGAATGAAAACAGACAGCAGAGATGGAACATTATGGTGAGTACATAACTTCTTTATCTGATGATGTCAATTTTCATTCAGCCTCATGAATGGGACAGAGTCCCCAGCTACCTGAGCCCTGGGTGGACCCTAAGGAAGGACATACCGGAAAATTGTCAAGCCAAATGCTGACCTACTTCTTGAGACCAAATCCAATTTGTAATGATTGGATGGACAACTCCGATGGAGTGTTATGGTAAGGTGTGTGGATCGAACCACGTTGCAGCTGCACAAATATCATCTAAGGAGGCTCTAGACTAAAAAAAAACATGGATATCACTACCGATCTGGTGGAATGAGTTTTTTACTGGTTTCTGTAAAGGAATATTCAAGGTTGTGTAAGCCAAAGTAATGCACTGTTATCCATTTGGCTATCATCACTTTTCTAACAGGTTGGTCTAATTTTTGATGTGCAAAGGAAACAAATAGTTGGCCTGATTTTCTGAATTCTTTAGTCCTATGCAGACAGTAGTGTCACTGCCTATGGACATCTAGTGAGTGGAGAAGGAATTATCTCTTATTACTGTAGTTTGGAAAAATACTGGCAGGTTGATGGCTAGATTGATGTTGGTTTCTGATACCACCTTCGCTAAAAAGGAAGCATTGGTCCGCAAGGATACGTCTGTCCTTGTAAAACATGATATAAGGGGATTTAAAAGATAAGGCTTGAATCTCAAACTCTCCTAGCAGGGGTTATGGCTACTACAAAGGCAGTTTTCCAGGAAAGAAATTGTAATGCACAGTTGGCTACTGGCTCAAAAGGAGAAGCAGTTAAAAGCCTGAAATACTATGGAAAGGTCCCAAGGATATACAGGATCCTTCAAAGAGGGTTTAGAAGAAGCGTACCTTTTAAAAATACTTTACAAATTTTGGCAGATGCCAATGAATCTGAAATACCAACATGAAAATTCGAGACTGCTGTTAACTGAACTTTTATGGTAGAAACACTTGCTCCTTTGTGAAACAATTTTGCAAGGTTATTGCAGAACTGCATAAGAGGGTGCTGTGAAAGGCTCTATATCTTGTTGTTCAGCCCAAATAAAAAGAAGTTATGTCTTACCATAACGTTTCATCTGAGTTGTCCATCTTCAGCTGTCATCACCTGTGGCTCTGGTTCCGATCCTTCAGAACCAACTCGCCCGTTTTATAGCTCATGGACTCCAACTCCAAAAACTCTCGAGCACATCCCTTACCCATAATGCATATGGTAGATTACCTCAGATCGAGTTAGTTAATTATAGAATGAAAGATGTAAAGGTATTGAAAGAGACCATATCTGGATTATAATTATATTCCAAAAGGAAACTCATTGTGAAAATCTGTTCTTCCAGGAAATCCGGTAGGGGGAAGGAGGGAAGGGAGGTGAGGTGATGACAGATGAAGATGGACAACTCAGGTGGAATGTTATGGTAAGACACAGCTTCTTTATCTGAAGTTGTCAATCTTCATCCTGTCATCACCTGTCAGACATAGTCCCCAGCTACTTAGAACCCTGGGTGGACTCGAGGAAGGATATTCCCAAGCACATCCTGTCATCACCTGTCAGACATAGTCCCCAGCTACTTAGAATCCTGGGTGGACTCGAGGAAAGGATATTCCAGAGCACCATTCAGCCAAATGATGCTCTACCCATAGAGAGCAGATCTAATTTGTAATGATTAATAAAGGTATGGGAAGATGTCCAAGTAGCAGCTGCGCATATGTCATCCATGGAAGTTATTGACTAAAAGACTGCAGAAGTAGCTACTGCTCTAGTTGAATGTGCTTTTGGAGGTAAAGGTAAGAAGATACTCCTATAAACAAAGGAAATACAATCTGAAATCCACTTAGCTAGGGTTACTTTGTTTACAGGTCGTCCCAATTTGATATGTGAAAATTAAACAAACAGCTGATCAGACTTCCTGACATCCTTGGTCCTGTCAAGATAGAATCTTAGTTGTCTGTGAACATGTAACAGATGCAATGTGTACTCTCCCTTGTTAGAATAATTTGGGAAAAAACACTAAGATTAATGCATTGATTAAGATTGGTTTCCAACACAACTTTAGGTAAAAGGATGGGGTGATCCTGAGAGAAACTCTATTCTTGTGAAGAAACAAGTATGGTGGTCTAAAGTGTCTGAATTTCTGAAATTCTTTTAGCCGAAATAATGGGTACTAAGAAGAGAGTTTTCCAGGATAGAAAGTTCAGATCACATCTAGAGGTTGGTTCAAAAGGGGATTTGTGTCAAGGCCTGTAGCATTAAGGCAAGGTCCCAAGAAGGAGTAGGGTCCTAGTAAGGGGAGCTTTAAGAGGAGAGCACCTCTTAAAAAGGCTTTGCAAAGTCTATGTGAGGCCACGGATGATCCATGTAAATCATTTTGAAAATTAGAGACGGCTGCCAGTTGAACTTTGAGGCTAGGAAGTGAAGAATTTCGTGGACTGGTGCTGAAAAGGAATTAAAAGTCATGTAAGGAGGCCCAGTGAAAGAATCTCTTCTATTTACTCACATAAAGTTTGCGAGTAGACAGTTTACGAGATGCCAAAAGTATGTGTTTAACTGGGGAAGAGAGCATATCATGCCTGGTCACTAATGGAACTGGAGAAACCAAGCTGTCAGCTTGAGACTTGTAATGTCTGGGTGACTGATGCCCCTCAGATGTGACACAGAAGGTCCAGAGTTGGATCCAGAATCCATGATCTTGTACCAGATAAGGCCAGAGAAAAGGGAACCAAATCTGCTGAGGCCAAAAGGGAGCAATGAGGATGACTTTGCTCTTTAACTTGGCTGCTTTCTGTAGAAATTTGGGAATTATCGGGGTCGGAGGAAAGGCATAAAGGAGACCGGGGAGCCAACTGTGGAGAAGAGGGTCCCTCGGTAATTGCCCCTCTGAGGGATGAGGGCAAAGTAGCTGCTGTATTTGCTGTTCAAAGGAAAGGCAAAAAGGTCGCAGCAAGGCTGGCCCCATAATCGGAAAATCCTTTCCGTCACTTTTGGATTGAGGGAACACTCGTCAGGTAGAAGGACACACCTCCTCAATTTGTCTGCTATCACACTGGACTTCTCCGGAAAGAAGTTGGATGAGATCACTCACTGCCAAACTCTGAGAGCATCTGGGCATAAGGGGTAAGATCTGGTTCCCCCATCTGTCGCTGTTCCAGACCACTGACATTTTGTTTGCCTGAACCTCTATCATCCCCAGATTCTTGGAATGCTCGCAACGCCAATAACACAGCTTTTATCTCTAGAATGTTTATGTGAAGGTTGGCCTCTGATGGGAACCAAGTGCCTTGGACCATCTTTCCCTGGCAATGCCCTCCCCCCCCCAAGCTGGGAAGTGTCCGTGGTCACTGTAGCCTTGGGCTGATGGGGAATGAATGGGCATCCTTGTCAAACCTGGTTTGAATGAAACCACCACACAAGATCCCTTTTGCATATATTGGTGATTAATACTGGTATTGTTAAAGGATGCTGAAAGGCTGACCACTGTAACGCAAGTAACCACTACAATATTCTCATGTGAAACCTGGCTACAGAAACAAGAGTCATGGCTGCCGCCATTGATCCTAATGCTTGAAGCACGAGATGTTCGGGGACTCTCTTTGTAGTAGACCCTGGATTTGAGTATGGACAGCTTCCAACTGAGATGGATGGAATGAGGCAATGGAAGTTCTTGTGTCTAACAATGCTCTTATAAACGTTAGATTCTGTGTGGATTACAGTGAGGATATGTCGAAGTTGATCTTGATGCCTAGATGATCACATAACTGTAGAACCTTTTGTTTTGCTGCTAGTACTAGTTCCCTGGTAGTATCGGAAATGAGCCAGTTTAAGTACGGAAACACCCGGAATCCTTGGCTGCTACTACTGCCATGCATTTGGTGAATACCCTGGGTGCTGTTGTGAGACCACAGGGCAGAACTCTGAACTGGTAATGACCGGCTCCCAGACAGAAGTGAAGGAATCTTCTGGACTGTCTGTCCAACTTTATGTGGTAGTACACATCCTGAAGATCTAGAGACATCCAGTCGTACTTTCCTAAAAATGAAAGAATGGACTGAACTGTGACCACCTGGAATTTGTTTTTTTGAACAGATATGTTCAGTTCACTGAGATCCAAAATTGCTCTCCAGTCGCCTGTCTTTTTTGGCACTAAAAAGAGAGAGCAAAATCCAGATCCTACTTGGTCTGGTGGGGCTTCTTGGATGACTCTTTTCTAGCAGCTTTTGAATTTGAATAGCTATCTGTTCCCTCTGACTGGGTAGATCAGAGAATCTCTGAACAAGGAGGATGAAGGGAAAAGGGAACTGTATGTCCTCTGGAAATGATTCTCTGCGCCCAAGTATCAGAGGTAATTTCTTGCCAGGCTTGTAGGTGCAGGGATAAGTGACCCCAGACTGCTTCCAGAGAAGGACAATCAGGCCTCTGTTCAGGAGTGCTGAAAGGGCTCCCCAAAGTAGGAAACCCGGAAACCCTGATGTTGTGGGTCACCTCTGCTGTGAGGGCGGTGTCTTCCATTATTGTCCCCCCCCCCCTCTGCCTCTGGGGAAATTTTCACCAGGCGTAGTTTGGAAAGACCCTTGAGACTTCCTGAATCACATTTTGCCTGTTCTTGTTAGTTCCTAGAAAAGGGCCTCTGAGGAATGGAAAAACATACTCCTATGACAGAAAGGGTTTTCCCATCCTTCTCGCACCTTGTTAAAGTGTCTCTAACAGTTGAGACACATAGGGAAGAGCTGTCAAAATGTGCATTGACAAATAAAGACCTGACAACCAACGCAAAATCGCACAAGCGCATCTAGGTATGCCTCCTTATGGAAATTCCTGAACCGGCTGCTTTTGGCATTACTTTGGCAACATGAAAAATGAGCCCCACGGACGACCTGGAAATGGATGTCAGGATAGCTAATTGAGAGGTGACTGAATCCCGTACCTCTTCAGAAACCGCTCCTGAAAGTTTCTGATAGCTCCTTGATCAGATCTCTCTGCAGTCTTGTAAAATGTGCCGTGTAGTTCAAAGACTGTAGGACAAAGGTCGATGAAGCATAAACTCGCTTCCCGAATCTATCCATCACCTGCGACTCCTTGTTGGGGGGAGGGATAGAGGAACTCTCTTCCGCTAGTTCCTTCTTAGTGGTCGCCTCTACCACCATGGCTTCTACAGGAAATCCCCTAGTCCAAAAAGGCTCGTCTTCTAGGGCTGTAATGATTTTATCTGGTCTCTTGGGGATTGGCTCGGTAGCATCGGGAGCCCTCCACAGCCGTCGAGAGATCAATTCGATGAGCTTGTCGGCAGGTGGAGACACCCAGAAGTAGATGGGTGGGTACCGAAAACTGCAGGTACACAGAATCCTCAGTTGAAGGGCTGAGGGACTTCCAACCACCAAGATGTCTCCAAATGAGACATCATCAGGAGGAGATTTGGGCGACCCTTTGCCTTCATCAAAATCCGTGTCTTCTGTGATGGACTCTTCTGGAGAGTCCAGGTGCTTCCGCTTGCATGACATCTTTCAAAGGACCTCCTCAGGAGGAGCATCTGGGGAGGTTTCGGAAGAAGAAGAAGAAGGGGTACCTCACTGGGTAGCCTGAGCTTGACGTACCCACTGTCCCTGTGAAGGAGCTGTAGATGCTACTGACCAGAGGCAGACAGAGACAGAAGCTTCAAGGAGGAAGGAACCAACCTGTTACTAGAAGTAGCCAATGCCCTCTCATGGCCTCTAAGGCTGATTGAACAGAAAGGGTGCTCCTGGGCCAAAAATGAAAGCCTTGGCTCCAATGCCGCCACCCACCCCCCCAGATGAAGTCCCCATTGAAACCAAAGTCAGACCGAAGCATGTCCATGCTGACTCACTGAGGAACCGAGACTGCTCTGAAAACCCAGGAGCAGACTCAAATGACGTGGAAATGACTGACAGGCTGCAACCCCAAGAGGACTCCGGTTCCGACACAACCGGAGTGCTCAAGGCAACTGTCTGCTCCAACAAGAAATAAACATTCTCTCTCTAGCTGTGGAGGTTAGAGGAGGAGGGTTAGCATGGGAAGTGGAAGGTGTTGATGCCTGACCTAACACCTTGGGCCCAAAGAAGCTTCACCACCAACCTCTCCACATCGACTTCAGTGAGACTCCTGGACGAATGGACAGAGACCACATGGACTTTGGTCTATCTAAAAAGGGGGACGGCTGTCTGTCTGCAAAAGGATCCAGTGAAGGGCAACGTTGTGTCCTTGGCAGGGAAGTGATTGGTATAGCAGATTGTTCCGGAGCCGACAAATGAGTTGGAAAAGATGGAGCAAAAGACAGTTCCAAAGAATCCTTCAGGATCGAGGATTTAGATGGCTCCAATGTCCTTTTCTTTTTAGGTCTTGGCATTGAGGAAGAATTTGGAATGGAGGAAGACCGCTTCTTCACTTCTGAGGCTCAGGAAGAGGAGGAAGAAGATGTCTGTCCAGATTTAGGTTTTGTCTTGTCCTGAGAACCAGATATGGCCTCCCTCAAGGAGGAAGGAAGGAGATCTTTAAGTATAAGCTTATTTGGTCTATCCACCTACGTTCAGTGACTAAAAGAGTGGCAGACATAACAGTCTTCCTGCAAATGAAGAGGACAGAGACAACAGACACAAAGAATAGAATTTTATGACTGCATTTATTGCATGTTTTGAACCCGGTCTGACTTTTCTCTTTATTAGCCATCCTTGGGAAACCTGAGATGGCACACACACACAGACACACACACAAAACACTTTATGAGGAAAAAATTAGAAAGGGAAAGAAAGATTTAGACTTTTATTTTTCTTTTTTAATAGAAACTTTAAACAATGGCAACTTAAGACTTACAAAGTGGTAAAAGGGAAGGGTAAGAGATACCACCAATGGTATCAGAGTTACCTCAGTTACCTCATGGTAGTCAGGGGAGAGGAAGAGAGAAAGAGAGAGAGAGAGAGAGAGTAAAGATACATGTGAAAACTGCCTAAAAGCAACAGCCATAAGTTCAGCAGATGCAAAAGAGGTAGATAAAGGCTTTGAAAGGGATAGCAACAGATTTAAAGTAACTTATCTCACTTAACTGGTAGGCTCGAGAGCGATACGAAGAAACTATATTTGAAGCTGAACACAGCAAACAAGATCTGAGGTAATCTACCCTATGCGTTATGGATAAGGGATGTGCTCAAGAGTTGTTGGAGTCCACGAGCTATAGAAACGGCCAAGTCAGTTCCGAAGGATGAGAATCGAAATCACAGGTGATGACAGTATGAAGACTGACAACTTCAGCTCAAACATTTTCTATTTGCTTTTGTATAATTTCCTCGTAGAAGGTTTATGGGAGAATAGCAAAATGGAGTGGACAGTGGAAGACAAGGTAAATTGCCTGGACATCATGGGAACTGGAGAAACCATGCAGTTAGTCTGATCTATATCAGGTCCAGAGGAGTCAATCTTGTTGGATGTGAGAGAAGGTCTGGAGTGGGATCCAGAATCCATTGTGAGCTAGGAGATGAGGCCATAGGAAGAGGAACCATATCTGTCAAGGCCAGTAAGGAGGAATGAGGATTATCCTGGTCTTCAATCTAGATGCTTTCTGTAAAAACATGAGGAACTTGGGGATCAGGGGAGTTGAGGGGTAGGTGTCTAACAGACCGGAGGGGCCAATCATGTAGAACAGCTTCTCTTGGTGACTCCCCCATAGGGGGGAATAGGGAAAAGAAGCTGCTACATTTGTTGTTCAGGGAGGATGCAAACAGGTTACAGTAGGGTTGGCCCACCGATGAAAAATTATTTATTTTCACTACTTGGTGGTTCAAGGACCACTCATGAGGCAACAGGATGGATCTGCTAAGCTTGTCCGCTATCATGTTGGACTTCCCTGGAATGTGCATTTCTACCAGAAAACAATTGGAGGCTATCGCCACCTGCCATACTTTGAGGGCTTCTCAACAGAGGGCAAGACCTGGTTCCTCCTTATTTATTGATATACCAAACGACTGACATGCTGGCCGTTTGGATTACAATCATTCCCAGAAGGAGGGAGCCCTGAAATGCTCGCAACACTAACAGTACCGCTCTCATCTCTAGGACATTTATATGCAAATTGGTCTCCTTGGGGGACTGAGTGCCTTGAACCGACTTTCCCAGATAATGCCCCCATCCTATCTGGGAATTATCTGTGGTCACTACAACCATAGGATGGGGCAGAGTGAATGGGTGACCTTGCTGGGGTTGATCTCACTGAATTCACCATTTAAGATAGTCTTTGCAAGTTTGAGTTATTCTTATCCTTGCTGACATGGGGTGGGTGAAGAAGGACCAGTGGGTTTTACAGCATCCACTGCAGAACTCTCATATGGTATCTTGCCACAGAAACTAGAGTAATAGTTGCTGCCATCGAACCCAGAGCTTGCAACACTTTCCTGACTGAAACTGTTGAACTGCAGATTATCTTCCTTGTTTGTTTTCTGATGTTGAGATGACCAGGATAGGAAATAGAGCCAACCATATGTCAAAGAGTGCTCTGATTAACTCTAGTCTTTGAGTGGGTTGCAGTTCAGACTCTGCATGATTTATCATGATCCCCAGCTTCGAACAAGTCTGTAATACCTGATCTGTCGCTTGTACCAACTGATGCCTGGTTGGGGAGGTGATGAGCCAGCTATCCAGATAAGGAAACATATGGATTCCTTGCAGTCTCAAGTGAGCTGCTACTACCACCACACATTTGGTAAACACTCTGGGGGCCATGGTGAGTCCAAAGGGCAGAGCTCTGAACTGGATATGACTGGCTCCCAATTGGAAGCGAAGGTGCCTCCTGGATAATCTGTTTATTTTTATATGATAGCATACATCCTGGAGGTCTAACAAGCACATCCAATCACCCTTGCCCAAAAAAGGGTAGAATTGACTGTACCAAGACCATCTGAACCTTTGCATGTGTGACTGACTTGTTTAACATGCTGAGATCCAAAATTGGTCTCCAGTCCCCCAGTTTTCTTTGGAACTAAAAAGAACCTTGAGTAAGTCCAGGATCCTTTCTGGTCTGGTGGGACCTCTTGGGTCACTCTTTTTTTCTAGCAACTGTAAGATCTGTTGAGTTGCTGACTCCTGTTGACTGGGTGTAACGTCCGTAAGCATTTGTCATCAAAGGGGGAAGTGAAAATGGTATGGAATAACCTCTGGTAATAATTCTCTGCACTCAAGTATCATTTGTTAAACCTAGCCAGCCTGACTGATGCAGGGAAAAATGCCCCCCCCCCAAGTGCCTCCAGAGGACAACAACTGGGCCTCCATTCACAAGCGCTGATCGGGTCTGTCAAAGAATGTTTCTCTGGACCCATTACTTTGCGGGTCTTCTCTGATTCTCGGGTGTCTTCTATTATTACCGTTTCTCCCTCTGCCTCTGGGAGAACCAGTTCCACTTGTGTCAGAGAACGGACTTTGTGACTTCTCGAACCACATTTTACTTCCCCCTCACCGATTCCTTGAAAAGGATCATTGGGGGGGGGGTTGAAAAACATACTCCAATGGCAGAAAGTGTCACCCCATTCTTCTCACAGCTGGAAAGTGATGATCCATCAAATGGTGCGTTGACGAACCAAGACTTAAAGGGGTCCACAAAGTCACACAGGCACATCCAGGCTAGTCTCCTCATGGTTAAGCCAGAATCCACCACCTATGCGGCACCCTCTGTAGCAATGGATAACAGCTCCATGGACAAATTAACCACAAACTGTAAGGTATTCAACTGAGGAGAACAGAAGCTTGCACCTCCTTGGTCACAACCTTTACCAAAAAGCAGAAAAGTTACCTGATTAAGTCCTTTGCAGTCTCGTAAAATAGGCTAGATAATTCAGTGATCGGATAGCAAAAGTCAGTGAAGCGTAAACGTGCTTCCCCAGTCTGTCCACTGACCTAGACTCCCTGTTAGAAGGATGAACAGTCGAACTCTCCTCTGCGATTTCTTTCTTTTTGGTCGGTGCCACAACCATGGCATCAACCGGTACACCCTTACTCCAATACCCAATACTGCCTTTCTACCAGGAGTCAATCCCACCCCTCCCCGGACCAAACGTGAAGGCTTTGGCTCCGGCAGCTCTCTGGATCTGAACACGTCAGAGAGAAGCTCAAGGTCATAGTCGGATCCGAAGAGACCAATCTCCTCGTATCCAACAACTCTGAAAGCATGGGGACAGTCAGAGGAGTGCAATATAGAGGACACCCCAGTTTTGATGGGGTTGGAACTATCAAGGTACCCACTGGATCTGCTAGGTGACAAGCTCCTTCACTATTCTCTTCACATCTGCTTCAGTGAGGCTTCTGGTTGAACGAGAGGACACAATGGAAGAAAGTCTGGAATACCTCTCCAAAAAAGGAGAAGGGAGCCGAGATGCAGCTGAGGCTATAGAAGAAGTATGTCAAGGCAAGGGTTTCGGACCCAAAGACTTCAAATCCAAATCTACTTTTTTCTTTGGCTCCAAAGAAGCAGCCTTCTTCAGATCCAAGACCTTTGTAACAGCAGGAGAGGTCGTATCAGATTTCAACAATTTTTTTGTCGGCTCTGAGGAGGCTGGAATCTTGGGTGACTTAGGCCTTTTCCCATGTTTATAAGAAGATGCCGAGGGATGATCTCTTGGTAAAGCCATGGAGAAAGAAGATGGCAGCAGGCCTTTCAAAATCAACTTATTTTTTCTTTCATTAATTCCTTAGGAATTAAAAGCCCCACAAATGTTACAGTCTAGGTCCAAGTGCTCAGGACCTAAACAATACAGACAAAGAAAATTACAGTTGGAAAGGAGCATCTTATGCCTGCAATGAGTACACTTTCTGAACCCCTTCTCAGATATAAGAACAAGGGAAGAAAAGGGGAAATCCAAGAAAGAAAACAGAAAGGATTAGGTAGGGGAAAAGATAAGAAGGAAAGTCTTTTTTTTTCTGATAGAAGCAAAAAAAGGAGATGTGAAGTTCAAGGAGAGATTCAGAAGGAAAAAGGAAGGTAGTATATATAAAATATAAGGTAAATATCACCTAAAATACAGCTATGCTTAAGAGCTCTTCAGAAACCACATCTGGTCGCGAAAGCAGCAAATGAGATCTGAGGTGAAAAGGCAGCAGTGCATTGTGGGTAGGGGAGAATACGACAGCTCAAACATTTCCACGAGCTGTAGTAATGGTGGAGTTGAACCTGATCTCGGATCTGGAACCCATTTGTCAGGATGAATTAAATTTGACATCATCAGATGCTAGATTATCCAAAGGGGAATTTAAAATCACATGTTTATCATCATCTAGGAGGTTCTGAGAATGCAGCCATGCAAACCTCCTCAAAACAGTACCAGTAGCCATAGCATGGAAGTATTAACAGAGTTATACACACACTGTGAGCAATAAGAGCATTAGAAAAAAATAAATTAAAGCAGATTTTATCTTACCAGAAGAAACCACAGATAAAACATTCTTCATACTTTCACAATTAGTCAGTACAAATGTGAATATGAAATAATTTTGAAAATCAAAGTTGGAGAAGTATACACTGTTCTCTCATACTTAATCTTCCTATCCTTCTCAGAAAGAGCAATATTTGAATTAAGTTTTCAGCAGCAGTGGGATCAACTACAGCTATAGCTGCTGGTCAGACTTAGGAATGGTGTATAAAACCGTAAAAGGACTGAGGAACTATCTGCCTTTTTTAGGGGCAGCTGACTATCAGGAAAATTGCAGACAGTAACAGACACATCCTCTAAAGCAGACAGAACAGGAGGAATGGGTATAGGTTATGGAAGTTCCTTATGTAACAACTTACAGTATTTTCTGAGAGATTGAGAAACCTCAGTGCTCTCCCACTGAAAACACCAGCACATTCTAGAAACAGTTTCAGAGAAAAACTCCCCACATGTAGAATCCGAAACTGAGCTCTGAGTCTGAATCAGAAATCTGGGGAGTGTTCCAATACCACCATGGGCATGAAAGTGGGGGCTAGCTGTGACAGTAACTCTATCTTTGTGAAAGACAATGAATGAATGGTTCTGTGGACAATACGGCTTGTAGTGCTCAGACCCATCTGGCTGATTATCACTAGGGTGGATTTCCAGGTGAGCATCTTTAAAGGAGCAGAAACTGCTGGCTCAAAAGGTGGAATGGTTAGCTTTTCCACAACACAGCTCAGGTTCCAAGAAGGAACAGCATTTCTCTTGGGTGGTCTTAGGTGCATAACCCCTTTTAGGAATGGTTTCAAGTGAGGAGTGAAAATCGATGGGGGGGGGGGGGTAAGCAGGGAAGGCAGGCAGTATTGGTAGAAGCATGCATTTCAATACCAAAATAAGAAAGGCCCTGGTCAAACAATCCTGAGAAGTATTCCGACATTAGGTTCATTCCAGCATGACAAGCCATCACATCTTTGGTTTGGCACTAAACAGAAAACCTTTTCCACTTAGATCGGTATGATTTTCTGGTAGCTGGTTTTCTTGCCTCTCTCATGATAGACAGCACTTCAGTAAAGTAGTTCGGATTGTTTGAAGTTAAAATCTAATCTTTCATGCTGTTAATTTGAAAGTGGCCAGATATGGATGAAAAACAGACCTATTTAACTGGACAAGAAAATCTATCACAGAGGAAGAGTGCGGTATCTCCCCTTGCAGATGGTTAACAGGAGGGAGAACCAGTGCTTCCTTAACCAGAAGTGTACTACGACAATCATGTTTAGCCTGTCTGATCTGACTTTCAGCAGTACCCCCAGAATCAAGGGTAATGGTGAAAAGGCACACATGCAAGAGACGAGTCTAGACGAAGGAGAATGCACCAACTCTCCATGTCCCTGTCTATTAGGTTCTGGGACAGAAGCTTTGCATTTGTATGTTCTGATGAGCAGCAGAAAGATCTATGCTGAGGTGTCTCCACTGGTGGGTAAAGTCCAGGAAAATCTCTCTCTCTCTTTAACATCAATTTATTGGGTCTAGAAGGTCCCTGCTCAAAGAATCTGCTACGGTGTTCTGGCCCAGGCTGTACAATGCTATTTGTGTCAGCTGCAACTCTTGTGCTAAGAGCCAAAACTTTACTGCTAGACTGAGCAGGGGGGTTGTTTAGGTAGCATATAACTGTGTTGTCTGTCCAAATCTGCATTGTTCATAGAATTAGGTTGCTCTGAAATGTTTTTATTGCTAGAAACATTGTCAGTATTTATTTTGGTATATGTCCAGCTTCCTTTGTTCTGGTGCACAGATTCCCTGCTCCTTCTGCTGTCCAAAGTGTGCTCCCCAGGCTTTCGGAGCTGTCTGAGGTCATGGTTTTGTCCATCTCTGGCAGGCAGAAGTCTGTCCCTGGGTTCCACCAAAATAGCTCATTTTTCAGGCAGGAGGGAAATGGCATCAGGGTTTCAGGGAGATGAACATGTTATTTCAAAGTGTTTGTTAGGAACCACTAGAGCTTTCTTGTGCAGTTTTGCCAGCTGAACCATTAATATGTAGTATGCCATATATCCCAAGGCCGTTAAGTATTTCCTTGCAGAGAATGTCTGCCTTAGAAGTAAGCTGTGTAGATGACTTGTTAGGAAGGCAACCTTGTCTTGCTGTGGGAAGGCCTTTTGTTATATTGAATCTATCAGTGCACCCAGAAACAGAATTCTTGCCTGTGGCTGAAGTTGTGACTTGCAGAAGGTGAAAGTGAGGGCACCCTTCTGAAAGCAGTCCATCATGACTTGCAGGGCTGTCTGAAGGTTCAGGATGGAGTTTCTCTGGATGAGAAAATCATCCACAGAGGAGTAAATGTGAATCCCTGGAGTTCTGCAATGGGCTATAACTGGAGCTAAACACACTGGGAGCAGCAGGTAAACCAAATGATAAAGCACAAAACTGGTAATGTAATTTGGTTGTCATAAACCAAAGCCATTTGCTATGCTTCTTGGATACTGACACATGAAAGCAGGTGCCCTTCAGGTCAAGGGTGACCATATAGGCTTCCTGGAAAGATCATGGATATAGGTTTTAGTAGGTCTAACATCTTGAATTTTGGGAAGTACAGAAACTTGTTTCTTTCGCAAGTCTAAGATTGGTCTCCAGGTGCCTTCCATTCTTAGGACTACTAGTCACAGTTGCTTTTTGCGGGATAGGGTCATTGGAACCCAGGTCAACAGCGTTGTTCAGGATGCCATCTTCTACTCTGTATTGGTCTCCTGCCTCCCGGAGGCCTCCCCTATTCTTCACTTGGAGGCAACAGCCAGGATTTTGAGAGGTAATTTTGTGATATCTGGGTGTGAAAGACAAATAAAAATTCCTTAACAGTTTTGATTTGTTTCCCTTTTTTATCTAATCTGTCAATGACTTTCTCTGCATGGTGGCCCAAAGGGGATCCTCCTTATCCAGAGGAGCATCTAGGAATTCTTCCTTTACTTGGTCTGAGACAGGCTTATTCCTCAGCCAGGCATGTGTCTGTGTACTTAAAGGATTTTCGACTGGAAACAGACTGCCTGCCTTACTTGGATTACTTTTGAATACTTAGTAATTCTGTACAATATTTCAAATTATATATGTTTTATTATTGTTTTGACTTACGACGAGTTGAAGTTCACTACTTCTACTACTATCGTCTGATCTGATTAATATACAGTGATTAACTAGAGATATATGGACTGAAAATCTTCCACACAGAGAAGTTTCTTACACTGTTTTGTTTTTGGAATCACTATACTTGTTTAGTGGGCTGTTTGAGACTTTGGGGATTACCAGGGAGATTACTTTTTTTTTGAGTGATCGACACCCTAACAGCTGCCCTACATGATGCATCCAATGCATCAGTCACATTTCAGTGAATGGCTGGATACCTAGAGTGCTGATCTAGCTGTCCTCAGTATTTCTTTCTGTAGCTTCTTGTCTGCAATGTCCTCTGCTTTAGCAAAGGCTTGTTCTTGTGAGGACTCCAAATATTTTAAGTTGTGGAATTGTCAGCTCTCATTGCCAGGTCTTTTTTTTTTTTTTTTTTTACAAAGTCTAACAATCTGCTTTCTCTGTCATTGCACAAAGGGTGTTTGGCTGTTCCCTTAGGGACACCCTTGAAGGATTCAGTAGAGACTACTGAGGGATCTGCCCGTGGGTTCTTGTAAAGGTGCTTGCAGGTGTCAAGCACTTTGTAAAAATAATTTGGCTTTCTAGAGGCAGGTGGGTGGGAGTCAGGATGCTTAGTGATGTCCTGAAAAACATCATATAGAACTCTATGAATTGGAGAGATAGCTAGACGTATGGGAGACAGCAGGCTTAGAAGTAGCCTGCAATGAGTATGGCCTCCCAATCAAAAGCCGTCTTCATCTTGATAAGGTATCCTCAAATGATAAAATCCTCAGAAAAAAGAAGGTTTCATCTAAGTCTTAATTAGGAAAAGACTGAGGAGGGAAGTGTTCAGCGCAGGACAACTCTTCCTCATCTTCAGATTCTGAATCTTCTTGGAGACATCCCTCCCTTTTTATTCCAGGAGCATCTTCTAGAACAGACACCTTTTGGTGGCTGGCCTCGTTGGACTTCATGAAAACCACGAATTTCTGGGACAGATTAAGTAGGTCCTGTGCCCCACCTGGGCTGTAGCAGCTGCAGAATGGGGCAGGCTAAATGGTCTCTCTGGTTTGGGTGTCAAAAGTTTTCGAACCAGGACCTCTGTATGAAGTTGGCTGGCCAAGACCTTGGTCTTGCTCCCTGAAGTTTCTTTGTGCATGACTACTGAAGAAGTAAAGCCTTCTTCCTTGGTAATCAACAGTCGAGGGTTGGAAGCCAAAGCCTGCGAAGTGGCTTTGGACCCAACTGACATCAGAGTGGCAGTGGTCATAGCAGTGTGGCCTCCAGGGTGGTCGCACCAGAGGGCTTGAGTCTCACGGTCACAGGACCAGGAGGCTGCAAAATCACCTAACCTGAGTTGTCTCCTGACTGGACTGTGGATGCAGAATTTTCTCAGTCTTCTGGAATGTCCTTAACTATCTTTGCATTTCTTGGGTAAGGATCTGGCTGGAGGCAAAGCATGAAAAGACTCAGTCGGCTAGGGATATTAAGATTGTGGAAATCCTACCATGCAAGAGTCCCTGACTGGCCTGAAGACCCAAGAATCAGTACTGCAACACTGGCGATGCAAAACATCTGTTAAAGTGGGTTTCTCTCACAACTATATCATACTATTTTCCCTGTTTCTGTGGCTCTGGTACTAAACAGTGAGGCATAAATACAATTTGGGTGGATGTCTTTTTACCAATATTTGAAATATTATGGCATGCATTTTATTTATTTTAATGTGTCAGTGTTATTATGCGTACTTGGTTCAAAGTAAGTGTGCTTTTATAATATAATTAACTTTCAATTGCATTATTTAAGTGCTATGTAAGGAACAGTATTAGTTTTACAGTTGTATATTTTATATCACATACAACTTTTTATATTGTGTGTTTATGGGATAGGAACATTTTAGTTAGATTGCAGCTATTTGTGCCTGTTCCTTTAAGGTAATTGGAGGGTGTGTTTTGTAATAGACTTTGCTTGCAATGACTTTAAATGTAGCAGCACTTAAGTGTGAGTTGTTATTTTTCAAAGTCTGAAGAAGTTGGTGCAGGGCGCTGACGAAAAGCAGTATTGTGGTGCTTAATAAAATTGAAGCCGTTCGTTTATTGGCGTCTTGTTTGCTTATCCCTTAGGAATTTAAAAAGTCCTGCTTCAGTGAGTTTGGCTATCTGGCTGAGTTTATCTTTGATGAGTTTCACCTCTCTGACTGTGCTTATTGGAGGTGTTTAGTTCTGATGCTTGGAATTAGGAACTGTGTTGGCTTAGTAGCAGCTTGTTGTTTTTGCCTTTGACTTCCAGAACAAGCATACGTGTGTTTGGGAGGCGTTTAGTCCTGTTGTTTGGCATCAGGAGCTGTGCTGGTTTAGTAGCTGGATGTTCCAAATACCCCTGAATTACTGCAATAGTAAAAACACCCCTACAGCTTAAATTGGTAGTTCAGTTTATAACCATCAAAAAGCCAACAATGGAAATAGCCTTAACAGCCAAACCTTGACTTTGAAGCTGCTTTAAAAACATTTACTGAGAGTAAGCACTTTTGCTTGAAACAGGACTTGATCTTGGAGACTACTTCTTCTTTCGGCTTTTCCCGGTTAGGGGTCACCACAGAGGATCACCTGTCCGCTCATGATTGGCAGTGGAGTTTTACAGTGTCGAGTTGCCAGCCCGGCGCCCAACCTTCCACAGAAGGCACACACACACACACACACACACACACACACACACACACACACACACACACACACACACACACCTAGGGCCAATTTAGAGTGTCCAATCCACCTGCAGCATGTCTTTGGGGTGTGGGAGGAAACCGGAGCACCCGGAGGAAACCCACGCGACCACAGGGAGGACATGCAGACTCCGCACAGATGGCACCCCAGCTGAGGATCAAACCAGAGAACCTCTTGCTGTGAGGCGACAATGCTAACCACTGCACCACTGTGGCCGCCCGACTTGATCTTGGAGACTGACGCTCTGAAAAAGTTCTGTATTAGAAGATTTAATGTGACTGAAATGTTTTGTAGTGCAATTTTAAATAGCTCCTACAGATTCAAGTGCTTTTTTTTTTTAAACTGTTAATCAATGCTTCTTACCTTCTTCCTGGACAAACACTATGGGGAAAGATCTTTTGGAATGAGTTCAATTTACAATGTTTGGTAACAGTGTGAATGAAAAACTAAGCTGCTGCCTTGCAGATGTCCCCAACTGAGTACCCCTCCCCCCCAAAAAAACTGCCAAATACTAAAACAGCTGTCACTCTAGCACACTGGACCCTGAAAAGGACCCTGGCAGTGGTATGCCAGCCCCAACTAACTTAAACAACTAATCAGTCAAAAGAAAAACAACACTCATTCATTCTGCATCAACTGACCTATAAAGGGATTCTCCTTGCCAGGTCACCGATTAGTTTAATTTACTCTCCCATTTCATTCATTTTCCAATTTAAGTTTTATCCTTACCAGTGTCACGGGGGAGTACGAGTCTATCTCAGTAAACAATGGCATAAAGCAGAGAATCAATCTTACATGGGACACCAGCACATCACAGTATTCTCTATTTCAATTTAGAGTATATCTTCTCAAAAACTCCCACAGTCAGGAACATCACTCCCCTATGCTGGCAAATACTGTGATGACACAATGTCATGCAATGCATAAGGAAAGCATACCTCAAACCCAACCATCCAGGAAACACATTTCTTGCAAATCAAGATGAAAAATTCATAACTATGCTATTAATAAGGTGCATGCTTACCACTTAAAGGGAACTTCAATAGCTGCAGCTGAATATAGCAACCAACCAAGCATAGGGAATGGGGGAAGAGTGAGACTCTCCTTTGCAGAACAACTCGTAAAATTAAGAATTGAAATGTTTGTTAAATGCCAAGCCATAGCAAGCAACTACAGAGACTTGTGTAATGTACAAGTGCGACACTCCCTGTTAACCTGGTTCTTTGGTATGTAAATGTGCAAACTGCACAAATATGTGACCATACCTCTTAACCTCTTTGCACAAGAAATCTGGGCAAAACTAAAAATAATGGGGGGACAAAGGCCCAACAACAGGGACAATTTTTAAATATTGCTCTTATAAACTTAGAAAGTTGCTAGAATAAAAGGTGTTGTGTTAGCATGTACTTTTCTGAAGGATATGAAATCAGAACCTCATATGTTTGTCATTATTTAGTAACTTTAATTCTGATTTACCAGAAAACAGCACATTTTATGAGGAACAGACCAAATATAGGAAGCAACAATCTGGGCAACTTTGAGGTTTATATGTGATGAGAAGTCAGGTCTTAAGATCTGAACACTGGCATTGTCAAATATCTTAAGCATTGGTCCTTGCTCATACCTCCTACTTACTATTTCAGTTGTTAGATTTTTTCAGGAACTTGGATAGTATGCAACAATGTGCAAAAGACACAGCAATGCTAATAATCATTATCACTAGTATCATGTGTTTGTGCCTAGTGTAGGTATCCAGTTAATTTAAAATGAAAATGGTAGCTGAATATTTATTAAAATAATTTCTATTTCCAACTAATAACTAAGCATTTTAGTCCATAATTAGCAATGTACATGATTTTAAAGGGGTCTCTTTACCATTACTTATGTTAAAATTGCCTGCACAGACTGTCTCCTGCTACTGTGATCATTTATCTCTGCCGTTTGCTCCTCTCCCACTCTCAGTTCCCCAGCCACCACCAGACCCATACATATTCCATACCTCTCAATCCCTCATTGCAAGAAATCTGGACAAAGCCAGAAATAATGGGGTGTCAAAGGCCCCAAAAATAGGGACCGATTCTAAATATTGCTCCTATAAACTTAGAAAGTTGCTAGAATTACATATTTTGCACCATTATATATTTTCTGAAGGATATGAAGACAAACTCAAATGCCTGTCATTATTTAGTGACTTCAATCCTCAAAGATTTGGCAGAAAAACACAAACCATATGAGGAACAATCTGAAAATAAGAGGCAAAAGTCTGGACATTCTGTGAAAATCTGGACAGCTGAGAACTATGCATATTATGCACCTCTTAAAAAGATCTACATTAAAAATCTTTCTACCAATTTCTATCCTCTCAAGTCCTGTTGCAGCTCATTCCACAGACTTAAACTTTCTTTACAGACATTCGCAACCCACATTTTTTTCCATACACACTCCTGCTTCCAAGAACTTTATTCATCCACTCACACACACACACACACACACACACACTTGTACATTATAGTGTATGTGTGTGTGTGTGTGTGTGTGTGTGTGTGTGTGTATGTATATGTGTGTGTGTGTGTGTGGATTCACTATACAATCTCGAATTTCAGTATTTCGAGACTGAATAAACTAAAAACCACATACACGAAAACCCACAATCACGAACACTACAATCATTCAAGCACACACAAAAACCAGGACATAATCACACACACACATAAACCTACCTAACTAAACAAACATAACAACACACACAAACACACTTAACCTACCTAGCAGGGGGGCAAGCCCCCCTGCGCCCCCCACACCCCCCTACTTATATATTCTAACTCTGAGGTTGCACTAAACACACAACAAACACCACCGCACACACTCACACAGACTAAAATCCCTACCCATTATCCTCAAACACACAACACTTACCTGAAACCCCAGATAAATCCACAAACCGCACCACACGTCACGAATGTGACACCACGATAACGGCAGATTCGACATTTGCGGACTCTGCATAGTGTAGTTTCAGTTAACTGCACTTTCCACTATTCGGTCTCGACGTACTAAATTTCAACATTTCAGTATGTCGAGACTGTCTAGTGTGTGTGTGTGTGTGTGTGTGTGTGTGTGTGTGTGTGTGTGTGTGTGTGTGTATATATATATATATATATATATATATATATATATATATATACATATATACACACATATAATAAGATAGATATAAATATTTATATACATTTAACAACCATATACATATGCACACACTGAAAAGTACAGTTTTGTACCTACCATAAATGTAGATGTTCGAGGATCCCCATTGCTGCAGTCCTTACTATTGGGTATAGTCCGCATCCAGTCGGCCCGAATACCAGAGTATAAGGCTGACGTCGGTCAGGGCGCATTAGACTGACGTCAGTACGTCAGGGTACTAATGCGCATGACCGACGTCATATCCTCAGTCTTTTCTTGCCCCAGATGTCAGAAGACCCTAAAAAGACAAGGCCCAAAATACCTGCACCAAAAATATGTACAATATATACAAGAATATATACAAAAATATAAGCATGTAACCTCACCTACACAACCACCCCTAAACACAGAGGGGAAGGAGGGAGGGTAAATTGGACTGCAGCAATGGGGATCCTCGAACATCTACATTTATGGTAGGTACAAAACTGTACTATGTTCTTCGTTCCCCATTGCTGCAGTCCTTACTATTGGGTAGAATCCCAAAGCAGAGGTAAGGGAGGCTGGCAAATCATAAAGAAGCAGGAGCTGACAACATGCCTTGCAAAACAGCTGTGGCAAAACCAGCCCTAGACTTAGAGTAGATAGGAAGGTGATAATGCTTAGAGAAAGTATGCACTGAACTCCAAGTAGCTGCTTCCAAAATATCCTTAGTTGCCACCCCTTAGAAATGCTGTTGAAGTGGCAGTAGCCCTAGTGGAATGAGGCCTAATCCCAGCTGGAATCTCCTTGCCATGATGGGAATAACAAAATGCAATGCAAAAGCCAATCCACCTAGAAATAGTTTGTTTTGACACAGGCTTGCCCTGTGAACTCAAAGCAAAAGAAACAAACAACTGCTGAGACTGCCTGAAAACCTTAGTCCTGCTTAAATAATAACGCAATTGCCTGTGTACATCTAAAGTGTGCAAAATCTTTTCCCCTTTATTTTGGGGTCTGCATAAAAAGTAGGCAAATGAATAGTTTGGTTTAAAGCCACACTAGAAACCACCTTAGGCATAAAGGAAGGATTAGTGCGTAATGATACCCTATCCTTATGGAAAATCAAAATGGCTCTACTGCCATAAGGGCCTGCAACTCAGACACCCTTCTTGCAGAAGTAATAGCCAACAGAAAAGCAGTCTTCCATGACAAGTATTTCAATTCAGCAGTAGCCGCAGGCTCAAAAGGTTGTAGAGTAAGTTTTCCAACACAAAATTGAGATCCCAAGCAGGAGTAGGAGCTCTACGTGGGGGTCTTATATTCTTTGCCCCTCTAAGAAACTGCTTGAACAAAGGATGCGAAAACAATGGTGGGTCACAATCATAGTGAGCTGAAATTGCTGCAGCATGAATCTTAATGGAAGAGAAGGACAAACCTTTGTCCAATAACTCAGTAAGATATTGAAGAGCCACACTCAAATTAGGCTCAGAAACCTGCAAATTCTTTGCTGTACTCCAAAATAAAAATCTCTTCCATTTTTCTGCGTACACTTTCCTTGTACTAGGTCTTCTAGCTTCCATAATCACATTTAAAACTTGTTGAGGAAGTTGAGACCTGCTGTGTTTCAACACAGAATATGCCAGGCTGTTAGATGAAGAGAGTGAAGCTTGACATTGAGCAGATGACCATCCTTCTGAGATAACAGATGAGGAATCAGAGGTAAAGGCCATGGAGGCTTCCTTACCAGACTCCGTAGTAGTGGGTACCAGTGTTGCCGAGGCCAATCTGGAGCTATCAAAATCATCCTTGGCCTGTCTTGTCTGACCTTTAATAGTACCTTTGGAAGAAGAGGCAGAGGAGGAAAGGCATACACATGAAGGTTTTTCCAACTGAAAGACAGAGCATCCACTTTCCAAGCTGTGTGATGAAACCCCTTTGTGCAATACTGTGGCAGCTGGTGGTTTAGTGGAGAAGCGAACAGATCTATGTCTGGAGTTCCCCATGACACTGTCAATTTTGAAATACATGAAGATCCAGTTTCCACTCGTGGGGATCCATGATTTGTCTGCTTAACACATCTGCTAAGGAGTTCTGTGCTCGGCAGAAACCTTGCCTGAAGAGTTAGTTGCAAGCTTAGCGCAGTCTCCCATAAAATCATTGCTTGCCTGCATAGAGGATAAGAATGTGTTCCCCTTGCTTGTTGATGTACCACATGACAGTTGTGTTGTCTGTTAGAATCAACACCTGCCCTGGAAGAAGTAACTCCTTGAAAGCCATTAATGCAAACTGGACTGCTAACATCTCCTTCATGTTGATATGTAGATGCTGTAGTCTGGCAGGCCACTTGTCTTGTATCCACTTTCCATTTAGATGAGCTCCCAAGCAATGTCCGAGGCATCTGTCGTTAAAATCTGACTCGCCTCTGGCCGGGTCACAGAGAGTCCCTTGTTTAGGTGACATTCCTGAGCCCACCACAAAAATTCTTTTTGAAGGCAAGGTATTATTTGAATGACAGTGTCCAAATCCTGGCAGTGCTGTGTCCATACATTTTGAGATACCATTGTAGCTTCCTCATATGCAGTTTGGCATTGGGAAGCACCAGAATACAAGATGCCATGAACCCTAATGCTTGAAGGACTGTCCTTGCAGTCAGCACGGACTGATGAGATAGTTGATGGAAGTAAAGTGATAGACTCTTTTGTTTGTCCGGGGTTAAAAGGCCATCTGGGCTGCTGTATTCAGTCTCACACCCAGAAAGCACATGTCTTGAGAGGGTACTAGACTGGACTTTATTTCGTTCACAGAATACCCTAGGCATCTTAGCACTGCTATAACATATTCCAGATGCTGTAGAAGGTCTTCCTTTTCTTGAGCCAGAATCAGGCAGTCGTCCAAGTAAGGATAGATTTGAATTCCTTGAAGCCTGAAGTAAGCTATCACTGGAGCCAGAACCTTTGTGAATACTCTGGGCGCAGTAGATAAGCCAAAGGGCAATGCAGAGAACTGATAATGAGAATTTCCAGCTCGAAACCGCAGATACTTCCTGCAACTTAGCCTTATAGGCACATGAAGGTAAGCTTCCTTGAGATCTAAAGTTACCATCCAGTGATCTTTGCCCAGCAGAGGTAAAAGCTGTTGTAACGTCAACATCTTGAACTTGGGAATGTCCAGAAAAGTGTTGAGGAGAGATAAATCCAAAATTGGTCTCCACGTGTTCCCCTTCTTTGGTACTAGGAACAGGCGAGAATAAAATCCTAGGCCCCTTTCTGATACAGGGACTGGCTGAATGGCCCCCATCTGGAGTAACTGAGAAACTTGCTTGTGAGCCTCTTTTCTTTGTGGAGGAGGAACGTCTGGCATGCCTTTGAAAGGGGCATTGTATGGAAATAAAATCTGTAACCGTGGTGAATGATATCCAACACCCATTTGTCTTGAGTAATTAAATCCCAATTTTCTTTGAAAAGAGACAGTCTTCCTCCCAAAGGAGCTGCCAGGCGAGAATCTACTGGCAGCTGAAAAGACAGGTCATTGGGTCTGTTTACGAAAGGACTGACCCCTGCCCTCACCAGAAGTCTGAGCAGGTGAACTCCCTGTTCTAGGCCTAAAGAACCTTGAGCCCTGCCCCTACCACGTCTAGACCTACCCCTAGACTGGGAATCATAAGCAGGATATGTCCACCCCTTAGCAGGCCAATTTCTACTAAACTTGGTGGCTGCACCTGCAAAAATCTTTAACAGTTTGCATAGACTTAGCTTTGTCCTCCATTTTCTTTAAAACTGCTTCCACAGGCGATCCAAACAACACATCAGACTGTAAAGGAGCATCCAAAATCCTTGTCTTAACATGCTCAGCTAAATTCTGATCCTTCAACCAGGCATGCCTGCGAAGAACAGAACTAGTAGCAGCCACCCTCGAGGAGGCCTGTACAGCATCAAAACCACATTGCAAAGAATGCTTACCCACTTGTTCAGACACATGAACCAAATCCAGCAACTCTCTACACTCAATACCTTCCGCCAAAGCATCCACCTTAGATTTTAATTGTGAAAGGAGATAATTCTGATATTTTAGCATGTGAAACTGACAATTCAATGCTCTCATGGCTAGAGTGGAAGAAGTATACACTTTCTTTCCCCACCTATCCAAAGCCCTTGCCTCTTTATCAGTGGGAACAGGATTTTTAATCACAGAAGCTTTAATACCTTTAGGCCCTTGAGAAATAGTTTCTGGGTCCGCCCTAGGACTCTTAAACAAATACTTATGAGCTTCGGGCACCCTATAATACCTATCAGGCTTAACAGGAGCAGGAGGCAAAGAGTCAGGGTTCAGGGAAGCCTCTGCAAAAACATCTTCCACCACATTCAACACAGGAGGAATAGCTAAGGGCCTATTGCTGGGGTAAAAACAAGAATTCCCTAAGCCTTTTCCTGGAATCAGAGTAATCCTGGCCTTCCCATTTAAAGTGCTCCCTCATGGAATGCAGAGTCTCTGAAAATGAGAAATCCTCAGGAGGAGAAGCTGTAGGAGTGGAATCATCCACATCAGAATCAGAATAAGTAGGATACTCCTGCAAGTCTTCCGCAGAAGACTCTGAAGCCTCTGAACACTGTTCAAAACTATCAAACTCCGGTTCCACCCTAGGCCTCTTATCAGGCGGGGCATAGAACCTCTAATCATAGTAATCAAATCTTCTGCCATTTTAAGCATATGTTTCTTAGGTACAGAACCCGAAATGCTAGGAGAAGCCCCACTGAAGCTGAACTAGGCCTACCTCTCAAAGAAGTTTTGGCAACAGAAGGAGAGGCTCTAACTACCTTGGGAAGAGAGGGAAGAACAGTTACCTGAGAAGCCCCTCAGCCTGGCCTACCTCCTGAGAAGGCACATCCTGTAACAGTAAAGTTTCTGCCTGAGACTCCATGGAAACTCCTGGCAAAACCTCTGGCTCCACTGAGCCTTCTAAAGAACCGGCGTCCGGGACTGCGGTTCATCAACCCTAGGCTTCGCTGTTTTGTCCTTGCGCTTCTTGGCGAAGCGGGCCGGAGCATCCGGCGGCATTTTATAATTGCAACGCTTCCCAAACACTAACCTGGCACAGTCTAACCTCCTCTTAATAGTGCGTTTGTTAAACCTAGCACAAGAGCGGCAACCAACAACGTCGTGCTCAGGCCCTAAACAAGGTATACACAAGGTATGGTAATCCCTATGAGGTATCTGTTTCCCACAAGAAATACAGTTATTCACTTTTTCTGACATCCGGTTAAATACTGAGGCAAGAAAAAACCAAAATGTTCCCCAACGGGGTACTTAGCCAACTCTGTTTCGGTCTGAAACTCTGGTTTCGGAAATTTTTCAGAACGCCAACCTGCACTCGCAAAACTGCTTCTGCATCGGACCATGCGGCAAAAAAGACTGAGGATATGACGTCGGTCATGCGCATTAGTACCCTGACGTACTGACGTCAGTCTAATGCGCCCTGACCGACGTCAGCCTTATACTCTGGTATTCGGGCCGACTGGATGCGGACTATACCCAATAGTAAGGACTGCAGCAATGGGGAACGAAGAACATCATTAAATATATAATACCACAAAAACACATTTATGTACATCATATACTTATAGCTACTACTTTAGACTGGTATCCTTGTCATCAATACACATTTTAATCTCCTCCCCATCTATACACTACTCACTTTTTCACCTTCTCCTGCCTACAAACTCATACAATATACCTTTCTGCACACAACCTAATTACTCTCCACCACCTTAACTATCATTATATATTACCCCGAAAACATCTTCCCGCACTTTAATACACCTCCTCCTCTCCAGTTCTCATACCACTCTTTTCATTAACACATCATACAGCCATCACCTTACCAAACTTCCACCTTCTACCCACCATCTAAACTCTCACAATCTCAACTTACCCCAGTTAAGTCAGCTGCTATTGTTTTTTTAACTCACAACACCAGCTCATTTCATAACCATAATATTCCCCTCATTGTATCTCAACACCATCACAAACACACATATCACAAAACTCTCTCTCTCTCTTCCTGTACCAATACTCACACTCAGATCTATTCTCTTATAGATATATTAAAGTTCAAAATAACACTATTAGCGGTACTGAATGTCAGATAAAAATACCTATACTCACTCCATCTCCATCCTGAAACTTAGTGGAGATATTCACCTTAACCCAGGATGCACAAATCAACTACCCACCATGGCCAACACATTACTTTCTAATGCTCCTGACACAATCTTCCCATCTGGTAATAAAACCAATCTCATTCTTTTCAACATTAACCTCAGAAGCATCTGCAACAAAATTCATGACATCCATGCATGTCTAGAGTTTTAATCTTCAGACATTCTAATCGCTAGTGAAACCTGGCAAAACAAGATCTCCTAGGTTTTAACATACTCAGAATGGACAGAAATCTTAAAAGAGTAGGTGGCATTACTATTGTTTATAAAAAAACAACTTACAAATAACTCCAGCCTATCTAAATATCCCAAAATGTAATAATTCTGGACTACTGATTACATACCTCAAAATTAACCAAAAGAAATCTATATGTTTCTCAGCAGTATACATCCCGCCAAGCAACATTACCACAGCTGAAAATATCCTAGACTGGATATCTGACTGATCTAGGTTTTATCTCACACAATCCAGCCACCTCTTTTCCAAACACCATAGTTTCCGCTTGCCTTCTTCCTGTCTGTCCCAAATCATCTTCACCAGACTGTCTTCTGCTTTTCTGCACATGTGCCCAAACCACCGTAATCTGTTCTCTTGGACCTTCTCTGCAATTGAAGCTACTCTGGCATCTGCTCCGATGTCCTCATTACTTCGTCTGTCCCACAGTGTGCATCCTACTACCTGTCTCAGGTACTTCATCTCCATGAACTCTAACCTTTCTCAACTGTTCTGCCTTTACTGCCCAGGTTTCTGTACCATACAATACTACTGGTAGCACCACTGTTTTGTACACCTTACTTTTCAACTTCTTTTGTCATATGCTACCCCTGATAATCTGCGCCAGTTGGCTGCAGCCCCTCTGATTCTAGCTTTGACCTCCTCATTCAGACTTCCCTTCTCCTCAACCATCCCTCACAGATACTTGAAGTGTTAACCTGTTCCACTACTGTCCCTTCTATCTCAATTCTCAGCTTCTTCTGATTTCCTCCATTTGCTGCCATTACAACTGTCTTATCTGTGGTCAGTTTTAACCTACGTGCCTTCAGTTTTGAATTCCATTCCTCTATCCTTTACTGAAGTTCTTGCTCTATACAGTAACTCTGACCCTCTGACCTGTTTGCTAATGTAGCCCATCACCAGTATGAACAGCAGTGGGCTTAAAGCTGAACCCTGATGCACACCCACTGGGAATCCCTCTAGGAGCCCAAGCATGGTTCATACTTGCAACCTTTAGGTCTTCATACATGTCCTGCACCAATTATATCAATGTTTCTGGGACTTTGAAGCATAGCAAGCCTGTCCAAAATCAATTTTCGTGGGACCTTGTTGTATGCTTTAGTCTGGAAATGCTCAACTGGACTTTTTCTTTGTCTCTAGCTTCTTCTCAACTATCTGCCTCAATGCAAACACTGGGCCAGTTGTGCAGCTGTTCTTGTACATAGTCTGGGAATGCTCAACTGGACTTTTTCTTTGTCTCTAGCTTCTTCTCAACTATCTGCCTCAATGCAAACACTGGGCCAGTTGTGCAGCTGTTCTTGTACATTGGCACTAGTATATTCTCCAGCCATTTGGAATGTGCCTTTCTCTCCATACTGCTATGAGTATTCCTGGGAGCCATTTCTCCGCTATCTCAACTAAAATCTTGATCACACCTGATGAGACCTCATCTGAGCCTGGCACTTTCCCTGACTTCATTTTCCACAGTGCTATTCTTACTTCTTCTAGACTGGGCTCTTCCTTCATCACAGACTATATCTGGGGCAGTACAGCTTCTGTGGCGTTTTATTCATTTAGAAGCTGCAGTAACTCCTGTAAGTACTCCTTCCATCTGCCTTTGATGTCTTGGGCGTTTGGTGAGCAGGTTATTGCTGGCTTCTCTTACAAAGGGTGTCTGACTTCTTTATCTTTCTGTCTTTGTCTTGCAACCTAAGAGTTTCTTTGTGCCATTTACTGATTCACTTTCCAGATGTTGGTACAGTGTCTCTGATGCCTTGTTTTTTTTGCTACTGCACCTCCTCACTTAGCCTTTTTGTTAGCCAACCAGTATTTCTTCTAGCTTGGTCTTTTCAATATATCCTTTTCCTGCACTCCTTTCTTTTGATGACTTCATGGATTTCTGCATTCTCCTACCAGCTTTCCTTATGTACCTTGCTACCATACCTGGTTTGGCTTCATATCTGTTCTACAGTCCTCACACATGCTGTTTTGAGGTGTTGCCATTCTACTTCAACTCCATCCATTTCCTCTTCTTTCTGAGGTGCTAGAGCCCGGAGTAATTCCTTGAACTCCTGTGGAGCCTAGTATTACTGCTTTCAAATGACAGTGGCAACCAGTGGTTTATACTGTGGACTGCCTATTTCACTGGGGATGACTTTGCAGCCACTGATTGCACCCCAATGTCCTTTTCTGACTGGGAGGAAGTCTACTCAAGTTGCATGTTCACCACTCATGTATGTGATGTTGTGACAGTCTCTCCTTCTGAACAATGTGTTGGCTACTATCAAGCTATTTGCCAGAGAGAAGTCTAGAATGCCCTCTCCTTTATTCTTGTTGCCCCATCCATGTGGACCCAGGCAGTCATTATATAAAAGTTCTGTCTGTCCAGATATGTGCATTCAAGTTACCCATTATCAACACCAATTCATACTGTCCTGTTATATCTAGTAGGTCCTGCAACTGCTGTCTGAATTCACTTTGTTCCTCACTATTCCAACCCTGCTGTGGGGCAGATGCTGAGATTATGAATAGGGCCCTACCCTTACAGTGGAATCTGACTGACATGAGTTTATCACTGATTCTGATGACACCCCTCACTATCTTCTGAAGCCTCTCCCCCACCAAAATTCCCACCCCATTTCTAGTTTGTTCTCTTCCTGAATAATAGATTCTGGATCCCAAGCCAAGTGGCTTTGTTGCACTGCCCTTCCATCTTGTCTTCTGGATACACAAGATGGCCAGCCTCCTCCTTACCATCATGTCATGCACTTAAAAACTGCATCCTGTCGGTGAACCTACACTGAGTGTAGCAATTCTCAGATTAATGTTTGGCAGGTTGATTGGTTTTACGTCCAGCTATCCCAGGAAACGCAAGCCAGGCAACTGAACACTGGCCAGCCGGTAGCTTATTGATTCATAACTGCTGAGCTTTAAGGGCACACACTGGCCAATAGGGACATATACACCCCCTCCCAATGTTAGCATAGGTCCTTGGCGTAGGTTAGACTAAGCCGGTCCTTACTCAACCTACTTATCACCATTTTTTGGGGACATTGGTCATGACATAACCAAATCACTTAGCATCAATTTTTATACCGAGTGGCTAGTGTTGACAAACGCAGTTTGTGATACATAGTCTTCCATCTTGAGGATAATGCGCACCACAGTTAATACCCAAAGTGCTGGCCATATACAACTCTTCCCAGCACCATCTCACTCTCTAGAGTCTGTGCTGCTGCCCACAATTCCATTACTGGACTAGTTGGAGGTAAAACCACTCAGCATGTTTTTGGGAGGTTGGAGTAACCCCACAGAGAGGCAGGGAGAACATGCAACCTCCACACAATCAACTGGTTGGAGGTCACGACTGAATCTTGTACCTTGTGCATGGAAAGCAAAGCCCTTAACCATTTTGCCAGTTGGTGTCTTTGCAGTAGCCTTTGGCTATTTGGGTTGATTACCAAAACCTATCCACCCTGGGAGGAGGAAGGATAAGGGTCCAGCAGCCCCTGGAAAATGGTCCTAGCAAAGCCAGCCCAGGACCTGGAAAAGAAATCCAGTTACCCCGTTGTAATGCTTTGTAAAAGTGTATACGTGTGTGTGTGTGTGTGTGTGTGTGTGTGTGTGTGTGTGTGTGTATATATATATATATATATATATATATATATATGGATCTACTTCAGTCGAGCGAACGTTTACAAGTTAGAACCACATATGGCAGAGACCATATGTTCGAACACGTAAATGTTCGAACACTGAAGTAGAAACACAAAAAACAATAAAACACAAAACTAAACGTCTATAGCAGGGGGGGGGGCTACACCCCCCACACACCCCTTACTTAAATATACCAACTCCGAGATCGCACTACATTGCGGAAATGGGAAATCTTCCCTTTCCGCTCTGTATGGAGATCTCCATTCAGTCCGATCAGACTTTTGCAGGTTCGATATATATATATATATATATATATATACACACACACACACACACACACACACACACACACACACACGGTTTACTATCAAAATGAAGACTGAAGGTTTGGCGAAGATGGAAATTTTGAATGTCAGTTGACTGAATCCCGTTTTGCTGCCTTTCAATTCTCTGAGTGTTTGCTGCAGCAAATGCAACTGTGCATTCGCTGATATGTGTTCACTGTTAGAAACAGAAATCGCAGAAAAGTGCAAATTGGAAAATTTATCCTTTTCCTCACTGGAGTGCGATCTCGGAGTTGGAGCACATAGTTTGCAGGGGGTGTGGTGGTTACAGACCGCGACAGGAGGGTGTATGGGGGCTTGACCCCTGCAAAAACATGAAGTCTCTTGTTGTGCAGTACTGAACTGTGTTCGTTCGTACTGCTGGAAAGCAAGCAGGTAAATTGTGGCAGGTAAGCATATACTGACTGACATCGAAAACTGCCGAATTCGAAATGTTTGGTATTTCGATTCGGCAATGTCAGCTAATTAGTACAGCATATCGAACATGTAAACAGTATTTTTGACCGGTTTACATTATGATGTGCTATGTTTTGATCGTAAACGGCACACAAACACACACACATTATATATATACATATATATATATATATATATATATATACATATATATATATATATATATATATATACACACACACACATATATATATATATACACACACACACACACACATATATATATATATATATATACACACACACATATATATATATATATATATATATATATATATATATATATATATATATATATATATATCTACCTATAAATACAGGATCATGTAGCTGCCTCTAGAATGCTTCCAGAGTCCACCCTCTTTCAGTATGCCATCACAGAAGCCAAAGCTCTAGTAGAATGTGCTTTGATACTGCCTGGCATAGCTCTGCTACGGTGGAAGTAACAGGCAATAGCTGAAGACAAGCACCTCGAAATAATTTGTTTTGATATGAGTTGCCCTTTATTTGTCTCATCATAAGAAATAAACAGCTGATCTGTTTTTCTAAAGTACTTTGTTCTGCCACAATAGTACATGAGCTGCCTATGCATGTCCAGAATATGTAGAATCCTTTCTTCCTGGTTTTAAGGATCCAGATAAAACACAGGGAGATTTGCTGGCTTCATTCAAAGTAACTCTGAAACAAATCTTGGCATAAATGAGAGATCTGTTCTTAACATGACCCTATCTCTATGAGAGCTTGCTACTCAGGTAAATTTCTTGCCGAGACTAGAGCAATACAAGTTCTATCTTCCAAGTGATGGACCTTAAAATCAGCCTGATGAGCCAAGTTCAAAGGGTCATATAGTCACCATTTATAGCACAAAGTTAAGATACTAAGACAGAGTCTGGTTTTCCCAGCAGACTCAGATGTAACCCCCTTCAGACACTGTTTTACCAAAAACAGAGAGGAAAGGGGAGGGTCCATGAGCAGACATGCTGAAATGGCCACTAGATGAACCTTGATAGAGGAATAAGAAAGGCCAGAGGATAGTAACTCACAAACCTGTAAGCAACAGTGGGCCATAATCCATGGTATGGCCTTGGTTATTGGAGAGGCACCAACAAGAAAATCTTATCCACTCGCCATTATAAAATTTCTTAGTAGCATGCCTTATTGCCTCCTTCAGTACCTGCTGCACATCCTCATGAAAGAGGTGCCTAAAGGATATCAAAATTGAGTCATTTCCGCAGTTTGCTGAAGTTGTTTGAAACTGGGTTGTATCTAACTACCCTTGTCTTCTGATTGTAGATCCAATCTGTGAGGAAGCTTGTGGTGACTGCCCTTGGCCAATCCCATAAGAATAGAGAACCAATGTTGCTTGGGGCAAAATGGAATCACCACAATGACTTTTGGAGAGTCCTTCTGAATCTTCAGAATTACCCTGGAGATCATCAGAAAGGGTGAGAAAGCATGAAGTAACACTTGAGAAGCGTGTGTTTTGAAGGCCTGCCTACAAGAAGTCTTGGTACATAATTTTACTTGTCTGTTTTGGAAGGAGGTGAACAGATCTATTTGAGGTGTTCTCTACAACTGGTGCAAGAAACTGGAACACAGCAACCTTGTAGCCGGAAAGCCAACTCTAACCAAAGGAATTAAGAATTCAAAGTAGCTTCTTTAACGCAAAAGTTTTTATTCTTAAAAAATAGCGTTTTCGCCGTGGCTCCTGCCTCAGCTTCGTCAGAAGAAAATACAAATGGAAACAGCTAACAAAAAGATTTAAATACTCTCATAGAGGAAGTGACAAAGCAAACCTGATCATGTGAGCTTAATTAAAAACAATTACATAATTAAAAACAAACCGCAATAAATACTTATCCAAAGCTGTTTGTGTTAAAATTAAAAGTACATTCATTATGTATTATAAAAGTATACTATTAGTAATATAAAACCAATTTTCAAAAGAACCTATCAGTATTACTACACAAGGAGTCAGAAACATACTGTTCTTAAAAAAGAAGTCTGAAACATTTATCTAAAATAACTTTTCAGCTTCAATATACATGAAATATTGCAATTCGTCACTTCCTCTATGAGAGTATTTAAATCTTTTTGTTAGCTGTTTCCATTTGTATTTTCTTCTGACGAAGCTGAGGCAGGAGCCACGGCGAAAACGCTATTTTTTAAGAATAAAAACTTTTGCGTTAAAGAAGCTACTTTGAATTCTTAATTCCTTTGGTTAGAGTTGGCTTTCCGGCTACAAGGTTGCTGTGTTCCAGTTTCTTGCATCAGTTTGTTTGCTTTTTTACTACCGTTTGTTCTCTACAACTGGATCAATTCCTGAAAGACCTTGCTGTTCAATTTCCATTTGTGAGGCTCTGTCCTTTTCCTGCTTAGTTTGTCTATCACTGCAATTTGCTCTGAAGTAATGTAAGATGCTTGAAGGGTTAAAGCAATGCTGAACAGCTACCTCCCAAGCCATCACAGCCAGCATACACAGATGCTAAGAACTGGTGCCCACTGTCTGTTTACATAACACATTATTATGGTGTTGTCTGTAATTACCTGCAGAGGTCCCTAGGACCCACAGATGATGAAGAGTTTTTGTAGCATGGATCATAGTTAACACCGCTGACATCTATATACTTTGGTCTCTATGAAGAGTTCTACAGGCCTTGCACTTTACCCCCATATAAACTGCTCCCAAACCAAAATCTGAGGTTTCTGTAGTTACAGATACTACTAGGACAAGAAGAGAAAAAGGGGAGACCTGGATTCTAAGCCTTATGCTCTCTACCAGTGCTGTTCCTTTTTGACAAAGTCTAAAATTGGAATTTGAAATTTTTTTTTTTTTTTTTAAGAAGCCACCAAATTTTTCTCGTGTGTGACCTGGTGACAGGAATCATAACAATCACAGATGCCATGAACCTTATGATCCCAAGATACTCCCTGGACAAATTGTGAGACTGACTGGAGAAGCTCAAGAAAGTTTCAAAGATAAAAATTCACTTTTTCCTGTGCAAGGAAAGTCTTATGCAGAGGTGTCTATAAGATAGCCTGGAAACAATCTTGTTTTATGGATTCAAGGAGGATTTTTGAACATTTAATTGTGATCCCAGACTGGTAAGAAGTGAAAGGACTCCTGACATCTGTCAAAGATGGTGTAAAGATAAGCAAATCATCTAAATAAGGAAATAATGTGAATGGCTCACAGTCTGAAAGGAGCTTTCATTGAAGCTAGACACTTTGTAAACACCTTTGGAGCGGTAGATAACTCCGTGGCTAATGCAGAGAAATGATATTACCTAGACACAGAAAATTGGAGAAATTCCCTGAAGTCTGTGGCTGTGGGGATGTGATAAGCTTTCTTTAGGTCTAATTTACCATAAAATTTAAAAAGAGGAATGACAAGTAACAGACTTTGTAGGATCAAAATTGCAATACTTTCACAAACAGACGGAGAAAGGAAAGATCTAGAACTGTTCTCCATGAAAACTCTTTCTGTGGAACCAGAAACTTTCTGCGATAAAAGCCTCTCCTGCTTTGATCGAATGGCAGTAATTCTATGACTCCTAAGGTCAGCGAGTATAATGGAACCTGAGGAAATAACTGTTTGGTTCGGAGGGTGGGGAGGAATTCCACTGAGTGGAGTTATGTATACCCAGTGTCAGCTGTAAATCTCCTGAACTACTTTTATCAGACATGAACATACCCCTCTCAACCGTACCGAATTCCTCGGTAAATACCGGTTTTGAGGGCAAAATATTGGGGTGCCACGAATTCCTGAGCGGCCCCTTTAATTTCTGAATTATGTGTTTTTTTTAAACTCCCAATATCATCACGTGCAGGGTGTGGGCAATGACATCAGCTTCTACAGACCGGTCTGCATTCAGGCAGTGCACAGGCACAGCACATCTTTTTTCCCTGGCTCCTCCCCCAGGTAAAAAAATATAAACCTTACTTAACGGCAGGAAAAACTGTGCTCAACTAACAAACTCTGTATGTATAACTAATGGCTGCAGCTATTACTGCAGTAGAAATGTTTCACTTAAGGGCAGGAGAACTGTGCTTTACTGGCTGCAGGCATTACCATTACTTTTAATTTACTCTGTGTGTGTGGTGTGTGTGTGTATCATGTGCTTTACTGACAGGAATTGCCATTACTTTTAATTTACTGTATGTGTGTGTGTGTGTGTGTGTGTGTGTGTGTGTGTGTGTGTGTGTGTGTGTGTGTGTGTGTGTATGGCTGCAGGCATTACAGCAGGAGAAACGTTTACTTAAGGGCAGGAGAACTTGTGCTTGTCCTTTACTTTTGAAAAATGGCCAGCAGGAGAAAGTGTGCACACTGCACATACTTGACAAACGATGGCTGCAGGCATTATAGCAGGAGAAACTTTTCCTTTCCATGTGTGCTGTGCATGTGTTTAAATTTTCCGAGAACTGTGCTTTACTGGACTGGTTGCAGGTTAATTTGCTTGTTTTACATAACGGCAGAACTGTGCTTCAGCTTTACCGGCTGCTGCAGGCATTACCATTACTTTTAATATACAAAACGGCAGGAGAACTATGCTTTACTGGCTGCAGGTTAATTTACTTGTTTAACAGCAGGAGGTGTGTGTGTGAATTTACTTGTTTTACATAATGGCAGGAGAACTTTTGAGAAACGGCCAGCAGGAGAAACTTGACTAACGGCTGCAGGCGTTACGACAGGAGAAAGTAAACCTTTCCTTTTCATGTGTGCTTAGCGCTCAACTTTTAGGAGAACTGTGCTTTACTGGCTGCCGGTAAACTGTCATAATGGCTGTAGGTTAATTTACTTATGGCAGGAGAAACTTTTCCTTTTCATGTGTGCTGTGTTTAATGGTCAACTTTTAGGAGAACTGTGCTTTTCTGACTGCTGTGCTCAACTTTTAGAACTGTCATAACGGCTGCAGGTTAATTTACTTGTTTTACATAACAATGGCAGGAGAACTGTGCTTTAGTTAACTTTTAGGAGAACTGTCATAACAGCTGCAGGTTAATTTACTTGTTTTACTGGCTGAAGGTTAATTAAATTGTTTGCATGAGAACTATGGTGTGTTTGTGTGTGCGTGCGTGTGTGTGTGTGTGCTTAATGCTTAACTTTCAAGAGAACTGTGCTTTACTGGCTACTGCTTTTAGGAGAACTGTCATAATAGCTGCAGGTTAATTTACTTGTAACTGCAGGAGAACTGCGCTTTAGCTTTACTGGCTGCAGATTAATTTACTTGTTTTGCACATAACGGCAGGAGAACTGTGTTTTAGTTAACTTTTAGAACTGTCATAATGGCTGCAGGTTAATTCACTTGTTTTACTGGCTGAATATTAATGTACTTGTTTAGAGGAGAACTATGGTGTGTGTGCGCTTAATGCTTAATGTTTAAGAGAACTGTGATTTACTGGCTGTTGCTTTTAGGAGAACTGTCATAACAGCTGCAGGTTAATTTACCTGTAACGGCAGGAGAAGTGTGCTTTAGCTTTACTGGCTGCAGGTTCACTTACTTGTTTTGCACGTAACATCAGGAGAACTGTGTTTTAAGTAACTTTTAGGAGAAATGTCATCATGACTGCAGGTTAATTTACTTGTTTTACTGGCTGAAGGTTCATTTACTTGTTTGCAGGAGAACTATGGTGTGTGCTTAATGCTTAACTTTTAAGAGGACTGTGCTTTACTGGCTGCTGCTTTTAGGAGAACTGTCATAACGGCAGCAGGTTAATTTACTTGTTTTATTGGCTGAAGGTTAATTTATTTGTTTGCAGGAGAACTATGGTGTGTGTGTGTGTGTGTGTGTGTGTGTGTGTGTGTGTGTGTGTGTAAAATGCCCCAGTTTGGTATGACTGTTAATTAGTTACCCAGACTCTAACCCTGTACCTTAAGTACAGGTAGCAATAGCCTAAATTCTCTACCCATACCACCACCACTTGTGATTCAAGGAGTTAACCATAATTATCAACTGTCCAAAATTTTACAGAATGTTTGGCTCATACTTTTGGTCTGTTCCTCTTAAAATTTGTGGTTTTATGGCAAATCAGTGAGAACTGAATTCACTAAATAATGACAGCCATTTAAGTTTCAGTCTTCCTATCTTTGAAGAAATACACGGTAACACAAAACATTTTATTCTAGCAACTTTTCTAAGGTTATACAAGCAATGTTTAAAATGTGTCCCTGGTTTTGGGCCTTTGTCCCCCCTCCCAAATAAATTGTGGCTTTTTCCAGATTTCTTGTGCTGCATAGTTCTTCAGGGGGAGAGAGGTATAGTGCTGCTTATGCCAAGTCTGTTTGTTGTTAGTAGCACAACAGGTAGAACACTTGCTTTTGATGCAGAAGGATGTGGGTTCTACTCCCACAGCATGTAGACGGAATGCTGATACTGTACTGTGTTGCACTTTTAAAGGGGAGGATGCTGCAGTCCTGAGAATGTCCTCTTTGGCAGAGATGCCTAGTAACTATGAACCTGTTATCAGTTTGCCATCCATTCCCTATTGCAATATTACCAGCTTATCATTTTTTTATGTAACATAGGCAATTTATTCCTTAAGGGCAACAGGCACTTTATTTGTAGAGGAAACAATGAAATATTAAGTTGTTTGCTACCAGCGACCTCTTCATAAGTTACAGATCTCTTTAATGTGGAATTATTTAGATGACTTTTACTTCTGCAGAGATTGTGCATATTTACTGATACTGCTGGATTGTAGAAATTTCAGTAGACTTTTATGATGGAAATGTTCTGAAATGGGCAGTTTTGTCATTACTGGTTCATGGATTTTGTTTCACTGCTTACAGGAAAAGTGTTCAAAACAATAAATTTAAAACACAGTCTAACAAGTGTGCTGTATTATACAAAGAATGTAGTTTAATACAATCAGGAAGGTGCATCAAAGAACACATGCACGTTTCATGTTCAAGGGGCCTATGATTTGAAAACAGCCCAAAGGTAATCTTTATCTGCCACTGGCCAGATGCATTTTCTTTGAATGTGGGTTTCAGTGCTGTTTCAATGAATGAGTTTAACGGCACAGAAGTTTTAATGCTAAGCTTATTTTCATTGAGAGACTGTATTGTTTGTTTAGCAGATGTCCCTATTTAGTGTTTGTGCTATAAAATGTAAAATAAAAGTTTTAAATGAAATCCAAGTAATCATTGTAGAAGTAAAGTAGTACACACATTACAGTGTTTATGGTAAATGGGGCGAAACAGCCAAGTAATGGGACACTGGAATGGCTGCAGGGGGGAGGCCTATTGGACCATAATTTTGTGAGGAAGGAAGGGCGGCAAATTCAAAGACAGCCCCAGGTGGTACAAACTCAAGCTACGCCACTGATCAGAATGAGTTTTGGAGGTCCAAGCAAACTATAATGAGATAAGAATCTTGCCTACCATTAAATGCCCTACTTTTACCACAAAACCCACATACTGCAAATCACCAAAAACAAAATCCTACAGTACATCATCTTCTCCCTTCCCAGTGAACATCAATGCTACACATTTCAAAAAAAAAAAAAAAAAAAAAAAAAAAGAGGTTACCATTTACTACAGGGTCTGGGGCTATAATTTTAGTTGTCTGTTCTTCAGTTTGCGTTTGAAAGTTGGTATCCCAGAATTCCACCGGAGTGGGTGGGGTTACATAAATATGTATGCAATTTTTATGTTAACCAGCGTACAGATTTGTACCTATTTTTCATGGGCCTTTGTCCAGATTTTTGATGTTTCCAGATTGAGAGGTATGCACATGAATCTGACACAATCTGCTGCCAAAGGGAAGATTAATAGTAATTTCCTGGGACCAATTCAGAGAGATTGGAACAGGGAGAAGAGGATGAGGGTGGGGTGGGGTAGGGTAGGGTGAATGAATGTTGACAGTGTCATTCTGGAGGATTAGACTGTCCTTTTTCTGAAAGGATCTCCACTTTTTATTGTTCCCTCCGGTCACTTCTTTTTTGTTCCCTGTTTGCCAGGAGGTATAAGGGGCTTGTTTATTTTGTCTTTTAAAGGGAGTAGAAGATTTGAGAAATTTCTAAAGGGGGACTTGAAAAATCTTAGAAACTCCCCGAATTAATTTCCCTCTTTCACCAAATTGTTTGAGGATCTGAGAAGCAGAAGGGCCACACAAAATCTTTGTATTTAATGCAGAGTTTAAAAGCTCACACTTTACTTCATCAGCAAAACATCTGGTTACATAACCATGCATGATTCCTCAAATTGTAGCAGTAGCCCTAGATTCAGTATGTGCACAATCATACATACTTCCTTCAAAGCATGTTTAGATGTTTGAGACATACAGAAGCTACCCTCTGAAGAAAGAGTGGCAGAGTATTCCCTCAAACTGTCTATACAAGTAAAGGTAAACTTTCACATATGTGCTTGTTAGTTTAACATACATACTTCTTAACTGGAAAATGAGAAAAATGTTTTATCAGATCTATCCAATAACTAACCTTTATTCACCAAAACTGGGTTATTATTGACCAAATGTATATTTCCATATGGCACAGAGGTCAACATGGCTGCTAGATGAGATCTACGATGAGAACACAATAATTTGTTAACGTTAAATACTTTATAAAATATATCTGCCTTTTTGGGGACTGAAGGTTGACCATCATGATTATTGCAGGCAGCATTTAACACATCCTCCAAGGCTGGCAAAATAGGAGGGATATGTGTAGTTTGTGGCACATCCACTTGTAATGCATCACATCAACACCGGTTTCTGGCATCTAAGCAGCAAGACATTCCTCTCTGGTAAATTTGGTTAGGGACACATGGCTGAAGTGATACTCAACTGCAAAGAAATATGGCTGTTGTGAATTCCTTGTGGGCAAAGAGAAGAATGCGGTTCCATGCCCACAATTTCAATAACCAAATACACTGGGGGCGGGTAATATTTATGACCACCAAGGCAATGTGAGACAGCAGGCAGTATGGAAAGCATCCGTAGCAGGCTAGCCAGTAAGCATATCAGTGGCAGCAAAAATGCAGTGCACAATGGGAAATGCCTTTATAATTGGTGTGTGTGGACCACTACCTCCTTCACACTATCTATGGAACATTACTGCATGCTGGAGCAAAAATATGACTATTTCCTACATGCTGTAGCACACTTCTACATGTTGTAGTTACATAAGCAAGCACTGCATACAGAGCACAATACTAATTTACATCCTTTTCCCCCATGCATTTGGTTTTTACTGCTGTGGGCATGGCACTGTGTGCTTCTCTTTGCTAACACAGAATTTGCAACATCCATATTTCTCTGCAGATGAATGTCATCTGAGCCATGAGTCCACAGCCATATGTACCACAGGGAAATGTCTCACCGCCTTGGCACCTGAACCCACTATCATCTTAGCTCATGGGGAGCATCACTGGTTCCTACAAAAACACATCACTCATGCTGGAAACAGTTTCAGAAAAACAAAACTCCAAGGGAGCTGGATAGGGCCAGCATTCCTCAGAATCAGATTACTGGACTTGGTAATATCCAGGAGAAGCCTTGTTCTCTGTCAAAGTCAGAATCCTCAGAAAAACTTTCCTCAGGAATTTTTGTATTGAGAATACACTCTTAAAGATTTCTGAGTTCTAGAATTAACAGCTGAGGTAAAGAAATCATCTTTATGAACAGACACTAGTCCTTTGCAGATCAATGTCTGTTTCTCTCTCTCTGTAGGGTCTCCCTGGGAGAAGACAAACTAGGTTATTATGGCTCGTCACCCCTGGCAAGAGGTCTCTTTCTCAGGGCACCCTGAAAGTGTCCTCCAGACCAGTTTTTTACAGGATGCTTAAGAAACAACAGTACCTTCTCAATTATCAAATAAATGAAAGTTAAGTACTTGTTAAGTTGGATCCCTTTCATCTGTAGTCTGTCCAATTCATCTTGTGGGATAAAGCTGTTTTTGTGATCCAGTGCAGTAATTCCAATAATAGTGCACCTAGCCTTAAAGCACTAAAAAAAAAAAAACCTCCAACAATGCATCTGTCTTCACTTCTCCCACAGACTGAATTTGCTGAATACTCGGTAGGGAATGAAAAAACACCCTGAAAGAGTATTGTAACTAAAAGTAAGGATGGACGACTGAGGGAAACAATGTTCTTAAATATGTCTGCTTGTCCACTCCCAACGATATAACAATGTGATAGAGAGATACATACCTCTCAAGTGTACCTAATTCTGAGAAATGTTCCTCATTTTGAGTCTTAAGTCCATGTTCCTTACAGTTTTGCACTGTTTCACACTGAAATTATCTGTTACACATTTAGTATTACGAATTTTGTTAACTAATATGCACGATAAGCAATACTGAATCATAATTCATCAAAAGAATGTTTTGTAAGTATAAAGTAACACATTTTGATCACCGTTGGCTTCCAAGTTGAGATTATTAGCAAGCTGTTAGTAAGTGTTCCAAATTTTGCCCATTTGTTCCACAGTATGAGAGGTAATGTTCTATATTCTGGAGGTGGAAGGTTGAACACTGTGGGGGATGATGGATGAGTTGTCGAATCGTAAGGACTAGGAATGAAAAAGATCTATATCCTATTTCATCTTGTCCCTCCAATGCGACTTACAGAATTCCCAAGCTACCTGTTTCTACTGGGTGGAATCATGACAGGATACCCTTGAGAACAATAGCTTCAAAGATGCTTTTAACATGGATAACACAACCAACTTGCAATGCTTAGAAAAGATATGCAAGGTAGCCCAAGTTGCAGCTGCAGATATTTCATACACCATAGAAGTCCTGAAGAATGCTATAGAAGGTGATCTGGTGGAATGAGCTTCTAGTTTGGAAAGTAATTACTTCTTTCTAGAAGGGTATGAGAATGATATACAGTCTAAGCATCGTTTGGACAGGGTTATTTCAGAAGATTTTCAACCCAATCAGAATGGGGCAGAGGGCACAAACAACTGGGAATCTTTTCTTGCAGTTTCTGTGAAGTTAAAAGCATAGTTGCCTGTGGATATCTAACTTATGCAGCAGGTATTTGGAAAGAGCACTGGGAGGCGAACAGGTTGGCTTAGGTTCTGTTTGGATCCCACTTTTGGAATGAACTTAGGGTTAGTTCTTAATGTAACTGTACCTTTGTGGAATACCAAATAAGGAGGCCTGGGAGAAACAACCTATACAATGCTAAAATCCATCTTGCTGAACTGATTCCTACCCAAAACAAGGTCTTCCATGGTATAAGCATTAGGTCTGCTGCTGCTGGCCTGTAGTGGATGATGAGGATTAGTTAAAGTTTAAAGCACAAAACTGAGATCCCAGGGTGGTGTTGGATACTGGATAGGAGGATGGAAAAGAAAGGTCTCCCTAAAAAGGCTGCCAATTGTCCTGTAACAGTCATATAGCTAGAGCCAAAAAATCATACAAGAAATAGAGGAAATGTAAAACAGACAGAACAGGGGCAGAGAAAGAGTCCACTTCCTTATTATGGGGTCCACATTGAAAAGCGTTTCCACTTATATGTTCTACATGTGGAGTTTTTTTCTGAGAAGCTGACAGCATTTGAATCATGCTCCACGATGGAATAGGATCATTAGCCATTACTGGAACTGAAGAACCCATGTGGTTAACATGACGGAATGCAAGTCCAGAAGAAGCTAGCTGGATTGGTGGCATAACATATGTCTGGCAATGGATACAGAACCAGTGCTCATTTCACTAAATGAGGCCTTAGAAAGGGAAACCATATTTGTCTGGGCTAGAATGGAGCAATGAGCATTAATTTTGTTTTGCATGCACAGGCTTTGTGCAAATATCTGGCTATAAGAGGAAGCAAGGGATATGCATAAAGAAGCCCAGGGAGCCACTGACAGACTGGAGCATCCATAAGTGATCGTCAGGTTACAGCAAAATAACTGCTGCATTTGGTGTTGGACGGGAAGACAAAGATCGCAGCAGGTTTGGCACTAACAGCTGAATATAAGTTTGGCTGATGTAGGATCGAGAGACCACTCCTGAAGCATTAATGAAGATCTGCTTTGTCTGCCCCTGACAGTTGGCTTTCTCCAGGATGTGTGCTGCAATTAAAAGTGTTCCAAATGTAGCATCCATTCTAACACTATTGTGGCCTCTCTGCAAAGGGGGTAAGATCTGAATCCCCTTTGCTTGCTGATGTAAAAAAACATGTATGTATGGGAAAATGCAGCTCCTTTGAGTAGCAGATGGGCTATAACTACCACCACGTACTTGGTGAACACCTGGGCAGTGCTGTGGTGAGACTGAAGGGAAGGACTCTGAACTGATAATAATTAGCTCTCTACAATAACAGCAACAAAGTACATTTGAATCAGTGAAACTTACAAACATTAGATGTTCCAATTGATTACTGTTGCAGTAACCTAAATTATATGGGTACTAACCCCCTAACTGGCTAGTTTCCAAAAGCCAAGGACACCTTCTACAAGCTTCAAATGTCAGGAGCTTGAGCAGAGCTTCATAAAGGACAGTTGCTGTATGGAAAGCTTCAAAGTATTTTTTTTTGTCCCAGAAGGAGGCAACAGCCCTGAAGAACAATGCTAGGAACCAAACTAAATGGTAACTATATCCAAAAAGTGGACAAATCAACACCCTGTCAACATATAAAATTACAAGAGAGAAAAGGGACTGGAGGGAGAGAAGGCTACTGCAATAGTGATCTATTACAACATCTACAGTTATGGTACATTTCACTTACACATCCGTACTTTGTTCAAAGATGGATCACTGTTTCAGTAACTTACACTATGTGGTTATATTACCACAGCTTAGGGAACAAAAGGACAAAAAGGGAGAATGCCAATAAACTAAGACTACAACAGCCCCTACAGAATGGTCCTAAGAAAAGCCTGTTCTGGACCTGCAGAAGGAATCCAGTTCACAGTGCTTTGTAAAAGTGTGTACAGAGGATAATGTTACTGCTTTTCAGAAAGCCATCAAAGAATGTAATGCTGCCTGAAAGTTGCTTATGGGGAGTATAACAAAAGGCAATGCCATGAGACAAGCCCCTGGAAATGGTCTGTTTTGAAACTGGATATCCCTTTCTCTTACCTTTATGGGAGACAACTGATCAGCTGTCCTGAAAGCTTGAGTTTTGTCTAGGTAGTAGTTGAACTGCCTGTAGATATCTAGGGTGTGAAGGGCCCTCTCTCCATTTTTCTTTGGTTCAGGAAAGAAAACTGGGAAATTAACAGTCTAGTTTATAGTAAACTCTTGAGATCATTTTGGGTATAAGTGTAGAATTTATTCTCAAAGATACCTTGTCCCTGTGGAAAACAAGGTAGGGTTGATTCACCATAAAAGCTTGTATTGTAACACTCTCCTAGCAGATGGAACACTGTTCTGTTTAATTGCTGTGACAAATTAACCATCAATTCAGCTTCCTGAGCCTGTTTACATAGATACAGAGTACACTTCTCAAGTATAAAGTTCAGATTCCTTGGGACAGCCATCTATTTTCTAGATGGATAAGTGAAACCCCTTTCAAAAGTGGTTTAACTTCAGCATCATTAGAAATGCAGTAATCCAAGGGCAGACAACCTGAAATGACCAAAAATGTACCTTGATACAGAAATATGAAAAGCCATTTCACTTACTCACACAAATAATCAAGAACCAGAGGCAACAGAGCCTAAAAAGGACCCTGGTTCTTTGACTGGCACCAACTAGAAAATCTTTTCTACTTGCGCATATATGATGCATATGATTTTCTCGCCTCCTTTAGTATCTGATGCTCATCCTCAGAAAAAAAAAGTGCATAAAGGTATCAAAATTCTAACATCCAGGCAATTAGATGAAGACTTTCTAGATTGGGTATATCAAACTCCCCCCTTGTCCTGTGTGAGTAAAACCAATATGCAGGGAAGCTTGTGGTAACTGCCCCTGGCCAAAACTGAAAAGAAGGGAGAAACCACTGTTGCAATGGCAAAAGGGAGTCACTACCACAATTTTTGGAGAGTCCTTCTGGATCCTGAGAAAAGTCCTGTATATCACTGGAAAGGGTGGAAAAGCATACACAAACAGCTCTTCCATGGGAATGCGAAAGCATCTGTTTTCTAGGCCTGTTTGGAAGGGGTCCTGGAGTAGAATTTCTTTGTCATTTCTGACAGAAGGCAAACAGATCTACTTAAGGTATGCTCCACATCTGGATCACTTCTTGGAAGATCCCAGGATGAAAGTTTCTGTTCACAGTTATCTGTCCTGGTCCTTCTGAGCTTGCTTGTAACAGAGTTTTCTTTTGATAGAATATATGAAGCCTGAAGAATCAAATGGAGCCGATTTGCTACCTCCTAGACATTCATACTAAGTCTGCAAAGTTTTTAAGATTTGGTATCCCCTAATTTGTTTAGGTATGACATAGCTGTGGTGTTGTCTGTGTACACCTGCGGAGGTCCTGCAATCCAGAAATGATTCAAGGTCTTCAAACCACTGATAACTGCCACATCTCTGTGTTTCTGTCTGTTTACAGAGTCCCATAGAGCTTGTATTTTTACCTCTTTTGAAACTGCCCTCCTTGCCATGTTTGAAGTGTTTGTGGTAACTGACTGGTGGGGGATTGGAAGACAGAACTAAAGATCTGGACTGAAAACTATCTGGTCCATACCTCATCCAATCTTCCTCTTTACAACCCTAGAACTGGGACTTGAAAGGACAAAGGGTGTAGATGCTGAGCACAGACTGATCTGAGATACCATTATATTTTTCTCATGTGTAGTCTAGCCAGAAGCATGAGAATCATCAATGTATGTAATGCAGAATCCTGAGAAAATCCCTTGCTGATGCATGTTTTTTTGACTGGAGAAACTCAGGAAAAACTTGAAACAAGTCTACTTAGTCTGCAAGAAGAAAAACTCTTCCCGAGGCAGAGCCGTGCAAACATCCCATAAGATCATTCTGTAAGGATGGATGAGAGAAGACTACTGAAAATTTATTTGAAAACCCAGACAGAGTAGGGGTTTTTGAACAGTTACAACACACTTCTGTCAGCTGAAAAAAGTCTGCAAAGATAAGACAGTCATCCAAATATGGAAAAATGTGAAAAGGTTGAAGTCTGCATTAAGCAATGACGGGAGCTAGGCATTTTGTGAATAACCTCGATGCTGTGGACAGTCAAAAGGGTTAAAACAAAGAACTGATAAGGTACATCAAATACAGCAAATCTTAAGAAACACCTGAAATGCTCTACAATGGAGATGCGATGATAGTCATCATTTAGATCCATCTTTACCACGAAAGTTGCAGGGGGAGTCAGAGGTATAAGAGACCGAAGAAATATCCTGAACTTTGGAATCTTAAAATGGTTAAGAAAAGAAAGATCTAATACAGGTATGCAAGGATTCTTCTGTATAGTGAACAAGAAAACATTTTGAATAAAAACCTCTGCCTAGAAGATTAGAGGCACAGGTTCTATGACAGCTTGAGACATCATGTACTGCAAGATGGAAAACATTTGGAGAAATCTGGTTACCTAAGAAGGAATTCCTTGGAAGGGGGGGATTCTCACTGACAAATGACCCACAGCTGAGGTACCTTCAGGATCCCTCTGCCTCAGACAATCTGATGTCACAGGAAGAGGTGAAGTCTCTGAGACATGGAAAATGTGTAAGTGTGGAATTTGGGGGCGCTTAGAGGACTGTCCTTGACTATAAGTGGCTCTTCCGTTTTTTTTTTTTTTTTTTTTTTTAAGAGCTTTCTTTCCATTCCCTTTTAAAACATTGTCTGCTGGCTCCTTGCTGATTAAGCTGTTTATGGAAGAAGGGAGCTAAAAAAAAGAGGGCTGAAAAATCTGAAACACTCTCTGAATCAGTTTTGCTCTTTCATCTCATCTTTTAAGTACTAGATCAGCCAGACAGAACCAGTTCATCCACAGGAAAATTAAAATCTCAGATTTACCATCTGGAAGATTTTGAAACAAAGCCAATCAAATCTTCTAAAAACTGATCTAGAAGCTGCAGTTCTCGAGCAAGAATCAGCATCATAGGTCCCATACAGCTTACCATTCAGCAACAGTAATCTATGCTTGAACATCTTTGATGACTTGGAAATTCTGATGTGATGATATGTGTCCCGAGGTCTTACTGAATACATCCAGTCCCTTTCTCATTAAGCAAGGCAAATCTCTCTTAAACCATGGCCATTATGAAATGAGCCTTTGCTACATATTGACTTCTGCATCATGACCATTACTAAAGGGGTCTTTCCCCATAGCTTAGTTTAGACCACTGAGATCCAGGATTGGTGTGTGCTTCTTTGTTTTTCTTTGGAACCAAAATGAATCTTGGTCATCAGCGTAGTACACAGTGCTGGTCTAGAGGATAGTGAAAGGGTATTGTATAGTTTCTGGATATGATTCTCCTCACTCAGTTCTTTAAAATGCCCATCCATTCAACTGACTGGAGGGATAAATTGATAAATGGCCCTTAAACTGACTCCACAGGGGCGCAGCCTGGCAAGCCTTCAGGGATACTGGAGTTGTTTGCCTAAGAAGCCCCCCCCCCCCCCGAAGTACACTCTGCGGCAGTGTCTGTGAAAGAATATGGATGCCTTCAAATTCCTGTTATACAATCATTGAGGTGTCTCAAGTCGTACACCTAGGGCAGACATCTTTCTGTCCTGCTCACTCTTCTGCAATTTTACTTTTACCTTGGGTCCAAATAAGAAGGATCCCTCATAAGTGGCATTGGTGAAGGACACCTTGAGATCATCCACAAAATAGCAAAGGCAGAGCCAAGTATGACAACTCATGGTTATATTCAACTGCTGTCCTTGATGGTCCATTAGCTGCATTCTCTAGAAGCCTCATGAAGAGAAATGAAATGTTCAATACTGTGGCTGTCTAGGTCTTAACCTGTTTCCTGGACTGGGGAGTGGCTAGCTTTCGCAAGAGTCCAAAGCTTGTTTTAAGTCACTATAGAAGTGGTTCACATGGGTAACAATCTTATGGCTTCAGTTCAAACATGCCCAAAGTGAAGGTATGCTTCCCCACCCTGTTCAATGCATGACACTCCTTATTTGGTAGATGGACAGCCGTTGTATTTTCTGATTGGTGGATGGGCCATTGCTCCAATGTTGAATATCCTTAGACAGAATGAAGAATGTCATTAAACTTCCTGGGGTGAACTAGGAAAAAGAATGAGAAGTTATGTTCTTACCATAATGTTCCATGTTAGTTGTCTTCTTCCCGCCTTCTTTCTTGCTGGATGGGTTCGGAGCTAAACCTCGTCTCCGACTTGGCCTAATACTAAAGCTCGAGAGCTATTTTTACCGGCTCGAGGCTATGCTATGTCCCACAATGCTAGGCATCATATACCCAGATCTCGTTTGATAGCTAACACTATGGACATATATGTCCCACCACAACAGAGAATAATCCACCTAATCATAGATACAAAAAACAGAAGGATATATCTATATCTATATATATATATATATATATATATATATATATATATATATATATATATATATCTATATCTAAATATATATATATATATATATATATATATATATATATATATATATATATATATATATATATATATCTATATCAATATATATAACCCTTCTAGAAGAGCTAGCAAAAAAAAAAAAAAGAGGAAGCAAGGGAGCTAGCTGGGGAAATAACTGAGGTGGCAATAATTCTCACAAGGTACTCTAGATCTCCCAGGCTAGGGGGATGGAGAGTGGGACGCAAGAAAGAAGGCGAGAAGAAGACAACTAACATGGAACGTTATGGTAAGAACATAACTTCTCAATGTTAAGTTGTCAATCTCGCCTTCATTCTTGCTGGATGGGACAGCATCCCTAGCACCTAAATCCTGGGTGGCTCAATGGAACAAACTCTTGAGTACCGTGGAACCAAAATCAGCCCGACTTCTGGAGGCCATATCGAGCTTGTAATGAAAAATGAAGGTATGAGGAGAGGCCCAAGTGGTCGCTGCGCAAATGGAATCCATCGGCAATCTTGCCTGAAAGGCTATTGAAGAAGCTAAAGCTCTGGTTGAATGGGCTCTAGGCTTAGCAGGAAGTTCCCTGTTCCTCAACTGATAGACCAACATGATAAGACAGGACCAACCACCTGGACAAAGTTACCTTAGAGACTGGTTGGCCTTGCTTCCCTTCCGCATAAGACAGGAAGAGCTGGTTTGATTTTCTCATCTGCTTAGTTCTATCCAGGTAGAAGCGTAATTGAAGGTGAACGTCCAAACAATGTAACTTTCGTTCAGCTCTACTGGCGTAATTTGGGAAGAAGACTGGAAGATCTATGGTCTGATTCAGATTTTTCTCTGAGATTATTTTGGGTAAAAAGGATGGATTAGTCCTAAGAGACACTCTGTCTTTGTGAAAAACAAGATAAGGAGGGCGAACACAAAAGGCTTGAAGTTCGAAGACCCTTCTTGCTGAGGTGATGGCTACTAAGAAGAGTGTTTTCCATGAGAGCAACTTCAATGAACAAGAAGCCGCCGGCTCAAAGGGAGGAAGAATTAAGGAAGACAGTACCAATTTAAGTCCCACGGTGGGGGAGGGTCCTTAACCGGGGGCCTAAGTAAAAGGGTTCCTTTTAAAAAGGCTTTGCAAAGTTTGTGGGACATGATGCTGGCCTCTGACAAGCCAACGTGGAAATTTGCAATAGCTGCCAGTTGAACTCTGATGGTAGCTGAGGAGGAGCCCAACCGAAAGAGTTCTGCTAGAAACTCTAGAACTGTCTGGACGGGAGCCATAAAGGGGTCCACGTGTTTTTCCCCTGCCCAGATAGAGAAACGCTTCATTTGCTAGCATAAGTCTTTCTGGTAGTAGACGTGTGAGAAGCGAGGATGATATCGCGAACTGGTTGAGAGATAAGGGGAAGCCTGGCTAGGGTTGGAAAAGGAGTAACCAAGCTGTGAGGTGGAGAGATAGAAGGGACTGATGCAGCCTGCCCGATTGATGGGTCAGAAGATCTGGCACTGGGTCCAGATGCCAGGGCTGCTCCAGTAGATGGCGTTGCAGGAACGGAAACCAAATTTGTCGAGGCCAATAAGGGGCAATGAGGATCATTCTGGCTCTCAAGGCAGTTGCTTTCTGGATTAATTGAGTAATCAAGGGAAAGGGGGGGAATGCATACAGAAGACCCCGGGGCCAATCGTGAACTAGAGCGTCTCTGGGGGGGTAGACCTGGGAGAGGGAAAGAGGGTGAAGATGTCTGGGCACTTGCTGTTTAGAGGTGTTGCAAAAAGGTCGCAGCAAGGCTGACCCCACCTTCTGAAAATTCTTTCCGTTACTGTCTGGTTGAGAGACCACTCGTGAGGCATGAGAATGGCTCTGCTGAGTCTGTCCGCTATGACGTTGGACTTCCCGGGAATATGCGTTGCTACCAGAAACCGTTGAGAAGAGATCGCCCATTGCCAAAGTCTGAGTGCTTCTCGACATAGGGGGTAGGATCTGGTTCCGCCCTGCTTGTTGATGTACCACACTACAGACATATTGTCTGTTTGAATTGCAATAGTCCCGGTGGGTAGAGAGTCCTGAAGGGCTTGCAACACTAAAAGTACCGCTCTCATTTCCAAGACATTTATGTGCAAGTGGTATTCAAAGGGTTGCCATGTGCCCTGGACTGTCCTGCCCCGGAAATGCCCCCCCCCCCACCACCCGATCAGGGAGGCATCCGTTGTCACAGTGGCAACAGGAGGAGGAAGGACCACTGGTCTGCCCTGGAGTACTTGAGGGGAGACCGTCCAACAAGAAAGGTGTCTTTTGCATGACTGAGTGATTAGAATGGTGTGTGACATGGGGAGCTGCTGAAAGGACCACTGGGAAAATAGCGTCCACTGCAGGATCTGCATATGAAAACGCGCTAGGGGGAGTAAAGTGATTGCTGCTGCCATGAGACCAATCTGGCTTGGACTCTGGACTCCTGTAATAGGATCTAAACATGGTTGCGAATGTCTGAAACTCTTTGTGTGGGTAGTTTTGCTGAGAGCTCCACTGTGTTTAAAACAGCACCTATGAAGGTAATAGACTGACAAGGCGACAATGCAGACTTTTTGAAATTTATAGAGATACCTAGTGAGTTGCACGTTTGTACAGTGTAATGTCTGGATTGGAGTAGTCGATGCTTGGTGGTGGCAGTAAGGAGCCAGTCGTCTAAATATGGAAACACCTGGCATCCTTGTCGTCTCAGGTGAGCTGCAACCACTGCCATGCATTTGGTAAACACCCTGGGGGCTGTGGTGAGGCCAAAGGGCAGGGCTCTGAATTAGTAGTGACTGGCTCCCAGCCGGAAGCGGAGAAACCTTCTGGAGCGCCTGTTCATCTTGATATGGTAGTACGCATCCTGAAGGTCTATAGAGCACATCCAATTGTCCTGACCCAGAAAGGGTAGAATGGACTGTAGCGTGACCATCCGGAACCTCGTTCTTTGAACCGACTTGTTCAGCCTGCTGAGATCCAAAATAGGTCTCCAGTCCCCTGTCTTTTTTGGTACCAAAAAGAACTTTGAGTAGATACTGGATCCTTGTTGGTCTGCTGGGACTGGCTGGATGGCCCTTTTTCTTAGCAGCTTTGAAATTTCTAGTGCTGCTAGATCCCTCAGACCGGGTGGAACGTCTGGAAGGGCCCCTTTTGGCTGTTGTGGGGTGTGAATAAAGGGAATTCTGTAGCCCTCGGATATGATCGACCGTACCCATTTGTCTTGCGTGAGGGGATGCCAGGCTTCTGGGTACAGTGATAGTCTTCCCCTGACTGCCTTCGAAGGTGGACAGTCGGGCAGCTCCTCAGGGGTGCTGGAAGGGTTTGTCAGAGAAAGATTCTCTGCTACCCTGATTCTGCAGACCCCCCCCCCCGCCCCTCGGGCGGCGTCTATTATTGTTCCCTCCTCTGCCTCTGGAGGGAAGTTCACCACGTGCATCAGGCAGTACTCCCTGAGGTTTGCGGAACCACATTTTCCCACCTTTCTGACCCTTAGGGTATGGTCTAGCAGGGGTAGAAAAACGGACTCCTACGGCAGAGAGAGTCTTGCCTTCCTGCTCACACCTGGTCAATGTATCCATCACTTGAGGTCCAAACAAGGCAGAACCGTCAAAGGGGGTGTTAGTGAAGGACTACTTGAAGGGGTCGGCAAAGTTGCAAAGCTGCATCCAGGCATGTCTCCTTAGAGCAACGCCCGTGCCTGCAGCCCTAGTTTACAATAGAGTTCAGGGTCACTAGCTGGGAGTTGATCTTTTCCTGAGACCCCGCAGCTGATGGGTCCTGTAAGGTATCATCTAGTTCTTTGAGAAGGTCTCTCTGAAGATGGGTGAAATGGCACAAATAATTCAGCAAACGCATGGCAAAGGTCGCTGAAGAAAACATCCGCTTGCCGTACCTATCCATAGTCCTAGATTCCTTATTAGGAGGATGGACAGGAACTGAAGGGTCAGTCAACTCCTTCTTAGTGGCCGCCACCACCACCATGGCATCAACGGGGATGCCCTTAGTGAGAAACTGCTTGTCCGAAGGGGGTGTAATAAATTTTGTGGGCCTCCGGGGAGTTGGTTCGATAGTATCCGGAGCCGTCCACGCCTTCCGAGCCACCACCTCCATGAGTGGGTCGAAAGGCGGGGACACCCAGGAGGTGGAAGGGTGAGAACCGAACGTGTCCAGGTACACCGACTCGTCCTCGGAAGGACTGAGGGCAGACCAGTTCCCCCTCTGTTTAAGGATCTCTAGGATGTCAGAAAATGAGACATCCTCAGAGGGGGACCTTGGGGACCCTTCCGAATCATCCAGGTCGGTGTCAGATGTCACTGACTCCGGGGAGTGGACATGCTTCCTCTTGCATGTCCTCTTCCGAGGGGGCTCCCCCGCAAGATCAGGGGAGGCCTCAGAAGAGGAGGATACGCCCAATGGGGTGACCTGGAGCGTTGGTTCTCCACGCTTGGGTGCGGGAGGGTAGGCAGAGGCCGAAGCAGGCACCATGGATGGAGGGGCCGATGGGGCCGACCGTGGCGCCGGTATCGGAGCCAGCACGCTCCTCATGATCTCAAAGGCGCCCCTATCAGGCAGAGAGGAGGGACCCAGCTCCGAAGAGATGAGAGCTCCTCCCGGCACCGAGAGGGACGGCTCCGAGGCCGATGTCGGTGCAGAGCTCACCTGCGTCAACGCTCCAAGAGGGAGAAGGGGGTCGGACAAGGGTCCGATGCCACTCGCCCCCTGGGAACCGACAAGGGAGTCTCGGCACCCAGAATCCTCCAAGGACAGAGCCATTGAAGGGATCGGAGCTGATGAAGGAACTGATAAGGGTGGAATCGGTTCAGACGCCCCCACGGTACCAACCCAGACGGCCTCCGGCTCCGAGCTCGAAGGAATAGTCGGAGGAGGAACTGGAGCAGGCGTTGGGGAAGCCGCTGTCTGTTGAGACGGGCTATGCAATAACTGTGCAAGCACCTGCGACTTCAAAAGCCTACTGACTACCCTCTCAAGGTCGTGGTCCGAAAGCCTGGAAGATCCAGAGGAGTGAGACCTATGGCTCCACTCCGACAGCAAAGGGGACTTCGGAGCAAACCTGACCGACTCCAATGAAGGAGATTGGGAGCGCTTTCGGCTTGGAGACGGCTCCGATGCCAAAGTCGGAGCCGACTGAGGCCTCGATGTATCGGTTCCGGCCAGAACCGACGAGGCAGAAGGTCCACTCGGCGTCGGCTCCGGACATGGAGCCAACAGTTTGGCGGGCTTAGAAGGTTTTCCTGATAGAGGCTTGGTAGGAGAACCTTCGGGCTTCAATAAGCCCCTTAAGATGAGCTTATTTCTGCGCTCCTGCAGGACTCTTGGGCTAAAAGCATGACAGATGGAACAATAGTCCTGCAGGTGCACAGGGCCCAAACAATACACACAAGAAGTGTGACCGTCTGTCAGCGACATTTTCTGACAGCATGAGTCACACTTCTTGAATCCCGATATCTTGGTATCCTTAGACATGATACCACAGGAACGGGACAACAAAGTCTAAACAAGTATACAAACACACACACACAACACTTGACAGACACTCAAAGTTATTACAATAAAACAAAATTCCACACACACACCTACTAAAGGAACCTGTATAAACCTACTGTACAAAACTACTATAAAAGGGGGGGGGGGGTAAAGGCCTAACCACCTTAAAGGTGGAAAAGAAAAGAGTAGGAAAAATATTAATAAAGGGAGGGAAGACTAGTCGGGAGACTACTAACACTATTAGAAAAAATCTAGGGAAAAAAATATCAATCAAAAACTAACTATAATTATAAAACATTTTAAATACAACCTGGAGCCGGTGAAAACGCAACCTCGTAGCTGAAGCGGCAAACGAGATCTGGGTATATGACGCCTAGCATTACGGGACATAGCATAGCCTCGAGCCGGTAAAAATAGCTCTCGAGCTTTAGTATTAGGCCGAGTCGGAGCCGAGGTTTGGCTCCGAACCCATCCAGCAAGAATGAAGGCGAGATTGACAACTTAACATGTTATGTTCTTACCATAACGTTCCATCTGAGTAGTAGACTTCATTCTTCTGCACATATGGGTATACGGATTTGATTTCGATCCGAGCCGGCAAAACTTTTTAAGCATCAGCTCCAAGCTCCTCCCTTACCTATATTACATCACTTCCTCCTATCTAGCCCCAGATCGAGTTTGCCGACACTAAAAGGCAACATAACCACAATCCTAATCAGGAAAAACCTGAAAAGTGAGGGGGATGGAGGGAGGGAAGGTGCAGAAGAATGAAGTCTACTACTCAGATGGAACGTTATGGTAAGAACATAACTTCTTTATCTGAAGTAGTTGACTTCATTCATTCTGCACATATGGGACAGAGCACCCAGCTACAAGCATTCCTGAGAGGCCCCTATGGAAGGATATTTCTGAGCACCGCAGTGCCAAAGGATGCTCTCCCTCTAGAAATAAGATTCAATTTATAATGAGAGATGAATGTGTGCGAATTGGCTCAAGTCGCTGCCACACAGATATCGTCTAACAGAACTCTTGACCAAAAAGCTGCAGAAGTGGCCATTGCTCTAGTGGAATGAGCCTTCAATACACCAGGAGGAGATAAACCTTTGTCCTTATAAACCTGTGCAATACAAAGAGTGATCCACCTTGCTAAGGACACTTTCGAAACTGCTTTGTCCAAAAATGGTTTTGAAAAAGAGACAAACAATTGATCCGACTTCCGGAAGGGTTTAGTCTTATGGAGGTAAAAATGAAGCTGTCTATGGACATCCAATAAATGAAGCTTACGTTCACCTCTATTTTGGAAATTTGGGAAGAAGACTGGCAAATTTATAGACTGATTAATATTGGCTGCTGAGGATACTTTGGGGAGAAAGGAAGGATTCATACGCAGCAAAACCCTATCCTTGTGGAAAACCAAATGGGAGGCAAGGAGGTTAAGGCCTGTAACTCCAAAACTCTCTTGGCTGAAGTGATAGCAACCAAGAAGGCTGTTTTCCATGACAAAAACTTCATCAGAACTGATCCGGCAGGCTCGAAAGGGGGAGAGGTCAAAGCCTGAAGGACTAAAGTCAGATCCCAGGGGGGCACTGTTTCTTTAACTGGAGGTCGCAATAAGAAAGTTCCCTTCAGGAAAGCTTTACACAACTTGGCCGAAGCCAAAGCAACCTTATTTTCACCCACATGAAAATTAGAGATGGCAGCCAGCTGAACCTTGATGGTGGGAGCACTTGCGCCTGATCTAAAAAGATCAGCCAGACGGGGGCTGTAAACGGGTTCAGATTGCGTTGAGAGGCCCAAACACAAAAATGTCTCCACTTACTATTGTAGAGTTTCCTAGTGGAGGCTTTAAGAGAAGCTACCAGAATATTCTTAACTGGGGACGAACGTCTGGCAGTCCTGATGATCATGGGAACTGGAGCAGCCACGCTGTCAGCTTGAGACTGCCCAGGTTGGGCAGGGGCAAGCCTGACGGGTGAGAGATCAGATCCGGGCATGGATCTAGAGTCCACGGAGGGGCCAACAGATGAGACCATGGGAAGGGAAACCACACTTGACGCGGCCAGAAGGGAGCTTGAGAATGACTTTGCACTGCAGCCAGCAAGCTCTCTGAAGAAACTTCAGAATAAGAGGTAATGGGGGATAAGCATACAGTAGCCCAGGAGGCCAAGCATGGACCAGAGCTTCCCTGGGGATATCCCCCAGAGGGGGGAATCAGAGCGAAGAAGTTGCTGCACTTCACGTTGGAAGGAGAAGCGAAGAGATCGCAGCAAGGTTGACCCCAAACACGGAAGATCTTCTCCGCCACTGAATGTTTCAGAGACCACTCGTAAGGCAGAAGGATTGCCCTGCTTAGACTGTCCGCTAGAATGTTGGAGAGTCCTGGGATATGCGCTGCTATGAGAAACCGGCTGGTGGATATGGCCCACTCCCAAACCCTCATGGCCTCGCGACAAAGGGGGTAGGATCGGGTCCCACCCGGTTTGTTTATATACCAGACTACAGACATGTTTGTCTGACTGAACGGCTACCGTCCCTGGAGGTAGGACAGGGTAGAAAGCTCTCAACGCTAACAGCACTGCCCTTATCTCCAGGATATTGATGTGTAGCTTGGTCTCTGGAGGGGACCACGTGCCTTGGACCATTCTTCCCAGGAAGTGCCCCCCCCGAGCTGGGAAGCATCTGTGGTCACCGTGGCTTGAGCCGGAGGGGCCCCGCGAAAATGTCCACTGATTGAAGCCACCAGTGGAGTGACGTTCTGCATGTCCGATTGATTCCAATGTGGAAATTCATCGGAAGGTCTAGCCAGGACCACTGAACTGCCAGATTCTACTGAAGGACTCATGTGAAGACGTGCAAGAGGGAGGATAGAGATTGCGACTGCCATCAAACCCAGGGCCCTGAGATCATCGGCTGCTGTGACTACCTTGTGATCCAAGATCGCCGATACATGGAGTCTGAGATTTTCTATCCTTTTCGGGGTGAGAAAAATCTTTGACTGAATCGAATCCAACCGTGCCCTGATAAAGTCTGTGATCTGAACCAGAGCCAGGTAGGACTTGTTGATATTGATCGTAATGCTTAACTTGTGAGCCAGACTGAGGAAGTAGTGTAGGGTCTGACACAAGAGACGTTTGGTAGATGCAGCGAAGAGCCAGTCGTCTAGGAAGGGGAATACCTGAATGCTCTGAAGTCTCAGGTGAGCCACTACGACCGCCATAACCTAGGTGAACACCCTGGGGGCTGTGGTGAGACCAAAGAGTAGGGCTCTGAATTGAAAGTGACTGGCCCCTAGCCAGAAGCGCAGAAACCTCCTGGAGCTTCTGTGAACCTTGATGTGATAGTAAGCGTCCTGGAGGTTTAATGAGCACATCCAGTCGCATTCTCTCAGAAACGGTAGAATGGACTGTAGAGTGACCATCCGGAATTTTTGTTTCTCTACCGACAGATTGAGGATAGACAGGTCTAGAATGGGCCTGAGGTCCCCCGTCTTCTTTGGCACTAAAATGAACCTGGAGTAGATGCCTGATCCGGATTGATCTGGGGGGACCGGCTCAATGGCTCGTTTTTGAAGCAGCTTCGAAACCTCTAAAGCTACAGCCTCCCTGTGAGCAGGTGGAACATCTGGAAGGCGTGCTGGAGTTATGGGACATGAAATGAAGGGGATAGAATATCCTCTGGATATGATGTTTAACACCCAGCGGTCTGCAGTAATGGACTCCCATGCCGCTGGATGTAAGGAAAATCTTCCCCGACTGCCTCCAGAGTAGAGCAGCTGGGCAACCCCTCAGGGTTGCTGTGTGGGTCTGTCGTAAAAAGGTTCCCTAGACCCGAAGTTTCTGGGACCCCCTCTGCCTCTGGGACGGTCTTGACCCCCTCTGCCTCTGGGGGACGAATATTCCTGAGTGTCATTAAAGGACTGTGATTTCCAGAACCACATCTTCTTTTGCCACTTTTGGTTCCTGGAATAGGACCTCTGGGGGTTAGAGAAGCGGATTCCGATGGCTGACAAAGTCTTTCCGTCTTTCTCACTCTGCGTTAGTGTGTCATGTACAGTCTTCCCAAAGAGGGATGATCCATTGAATGGGGCATTGATGAAAGACACCTTAAAGGGGTCCGCAAATTGACACAGCCTGATCCAGGCGTGTCGCCTCAAGGCAACGCCTGTACCAGCAGCTCTAGCGGCTCCCTCTGTGGCATGAGAGGGGAGACGCATAGAGGTATTAGTCACTGATTTCAGTGTAGTCATCTTCGCAGTGAAGGACTGCTTGTCCTGCTGTGACAGAGACTCCGGGGGCGACTCAGTTAGCTCCGATATAAGGTCTTGCTGCAGTTGGATGACATGTGCCAAGTAATTCAGAGCACGGATAGAAATGTCACTGACGAGTACATGCGTTTCCCAAAATGATCCATCGACCTGGATTCCTTGTCTGGTGGATGGACTGAGGAACTCTCCTGTGCCAGTTCCTTCTTTGTGGCAGCTGCAACCACCAAAGTTGTCTACCGGGGCCCCCTTGGACCATGCCTGCCTGTCTGATGGCGGGGAAAGAATTTTGTCTGGCCTTTTGGGTATAGGCTCTACGGTGTCAGGATCCTTCCAACCCGTAGCGGTGATAAGGTCCACCAAAGGGTCAGCTGGAGGGGAGACCCAAGAAGTAGATGCGCCCATGCCAAAGGCTTCAAGGAATACAGACTCATCTGCGGAGGGTTTGGGGGCTGACCAACCTCCTCTTTGGCGGAGGATCTCAAGGTGACTTCTGGCATCGAGGAAACAAAAACCATCTGCGCCGACCCCATAGTTCCGAAAGGTCTCGAAGCATCGGGTTGGATCGGGGAATGAGCAATAGGGTGGAACATAGTAGAAGAAGAACCCTCAACAATGGGAGAGGGCCCTGGTAAGACCCCCATCTGAATCTGGTTCTGGATGAACTTCATCATAAACCTGTCCATATCAAGTTCGGATACACTCCGAGTCGATCTGGAGGAAGTGACCAACTCAGGTCTGGGTCGGATCAGAGGGGAGTGCCTCGGCTCCGATGGCTCAGTCGGCTCCAGCGAGAAACGGGGAGAGCGAAGCCGAGGAGAACCAGACCTGGGTACCTTGGAAGACGGGCTGGAGAAGGACTCCCTGTCCGGAGACCTTTTCCTGGGCCTGTCCCTCTCTTTTATGGCACCTGTCCTTCTCTCTCGTCCCTACCTCTCTGAGACGACTCCGAGGAAGCAAGCCTGGAAGGAGATTGAGTCCCTGCCTGCACAGAGTCACCAGCTGGGGAGGTAACAGAGACGGACTCCAGGGCAGAAGCTGGTAGCAGACCTTTAGCCACAAGCTTAGCCTGACGATCCTTCAACGCCCTAGGATTGAAACCCGAACAAATGTCACAGGAGGCAGAAAGATGGGCGACCCCTAAGCATAGAACACAGAGTGTGGCCATCGGCTAGAGAAAGCTTATGACCACACTCTGTGCACTTTTTAAAGAGAACTTTAGGCTGTTCAGCCATAGCAAAGACAGAGAAAGCCCCAGGGCCCACACACACACACACACACACACACACACACACACACACACACACACACACACACACACTCACTCTTAACAGGGATTGGGCCTAGGCGGGAACCAGTGACACCATACTACACAAACACTTAAATTAATAACTATCAATAAAACTTTTTTTTTTTTTTTTTTTTTTTTTAAGACTAACACGATGACCAAACGTGATGTAAGGGAGGAAAAAAAGGAAGGTATACACATTCAGCAATTAGCAATAAAGGACCGAAAACCTTACCAACTAGCTAGGAGCTTGGAGACCATGATGCTGACTCAGAGCGGCAAACGAGATCTGGGGCTAGATAGGAGGAAGTGATGTAATATAGGTAAGGGAGGAGCTTGGAGCTGATGCTTGAAAAGTTTTGCCGACTCGGATTCGTATACCCATATGTGCAGAATGAATGAATTCAACTACTTCAGATGGTACAGATTCCTACCATGCCATCCTGATGTCCAAGTCAGTTAGATGTAGTTGGCAAGGAGGTACCACCCAGGAGGTAGAGAGTGCAGTCTGGAAAGCCTAAAATAACACTTCATTATCCTGACAGGGCAAGCTGGTAGGCCAAGATCCCCTCTGGTGGATCAATTCAAAGATTTTGCTGAAACTGGCATCTTCTAGTGAGGACCGAGGGGAATCCTCTTGAGCATCCAAATCAGTGTCCAAGGTAAGACACTTCATTGTACAGTCTATTTTTCTCCTTTTGCACATTCTTTTTCTAGGATTATCTGCAGGGGGTTCTTCCAAATCTTGACCATAGGGAAGCTCTTTGAGGCTTTCCATTCTGTTCTGTTCATGGGAGGAATGACGAGAAGACAAACTTTGAATACAAGGTGTCAGAGTCTGGAAGTGATGATAAAGGAAATTCTGTGGTCTTCCTCATGGACAAGGCTATCATACTCTCAAATACCTTGAATGCCTATCTAGAAACTGTGAGCATCAGAGATCCCTGAAATGATGCTGTATCCATCTCCACCAAAGAAGAAAATTGAAGTGCCAACACTGAAAACTGAGTGTGCTGAGATTGGAGTCACTACCTCGAATGCTGAAGACAATGAAAATGTCTCAGTGGGTCAGTGTTGAGGACAGTGACAAATATCCAGAAAAAAGTGGTCAACTCAATCAATGAATGGTGTAGGTCTCAGTATCAAATGAGTCAGATGCAAACTTGTTGGCACCTCAGTATCCACACTGACAGTTACTGTGTCAACAGACTCTGGGTGTGACATCAACTCCAAAACTACCAGTACTGAGAATGTGACTGGGAAGGAGCTTAAATAAGAGGCTAAGGGCCAACCCGATCTGTCATGGATAAGGAGGGGGATTAGATGACACCCACCCAATCTCAGTCTTCAAAAATGCCCTTCTGAATTAATCCCAATATAACCTTGATGCACTCCAGAAATACTTAGCCGACTGGAGGGAGGACGGTGGACAGAGGGTGGGAAGAAAAGAATCTCGACAACTCTCTTTCCCCAAGAGTATCTACTTAGTGTCATTATCGGCGAAAGATAAAGAGTTACTACTAGATCCATGGAAGACTATGCTGGCACTGGGAAAGCTCAGTGCTAAGTCAGTGCAGAAGAAGGATGTTGTGGATCCAGCCTGATTATATTGCATATGGCAAAGTAGTACCCAGACCTTCTGGTTTTATATTTTCTTCCTTACCTTTCTCTTTCTGCTTCTCTACACTCTGTCCTTGTTACAGTCCTCATCTTTATCATTAGTACATTCAGGAGGAAGAAATTCCTTCAAAAATAAATTTACTTTTCATTTTGGTAAAGGATTGTTGCCCAAAGGCCTCTCATATGGAACTTTCAAACGAGAGGTGACCTGGCCCCAGGCACACCACATAGAGACTGTTGGTGTCCTGGAGTGGGATTTTGTGGCCACAGTGGCCATATTTCTTGAGCTCCTTCTCCATGGCTAAAGTTAACAGCAGCAAATACACCAAAGGTAATACCCCCAAACAAGGCACAACAGTGAAGAAGTCAACAATAAATGACAGCCAGCAAGAGAAAAACACCCCGAAGAGCTATTATCAGAGATAACAACAAATATCCTATAAATATCTGTACATTTAAATATAATCATAGAGTCTAATGACAAAATGCAACAAGCCCTCATGCAATTCAGGAGCTGAGGAAAAAAAAATGTAATTACTATAATGATAGACCTGTGTTGACTCTTTATATCTGCTTCAACCTGTGGGTTATCAGATCCAACTCTGACCAGAGACTGCCCCATATATTCCAAAGCCTTCAGCCTCCTTTACCCACAATCCTCTGCTCAACTAAGATTACTTCAGACGGAGTTTATCCTTCTCTGCTGAAGCTTACATTACTCAATTTCAAGTTAGAAAACAAAGAGTATGAAAATCAACCTCCACTACTCGGTCATCCCATGATCTAAATAGTCACCACAACAGCAGGGGGCAGGAGGGAGGGAAGGTTGAAACAGATGGAAAGAGACAACATGGATCTATCGTTATGGTAACTACATAACTTTCGCTTCAGATGTTGTCTTTTCCATTTGGATTTAACCTATGTGTCTGAGTATCCAGCCAAGTAAAACCACAGAGAGGTCCTATGGAAGGCTATTGTTCAATACGGTTGAACCAAAAGAAGCTCTGGACCGCGACCTAATGTACAATGTGTACTGCGACATAAACATGCGAGTCCCCATCCAAGTAGCAGCTGCACAATCATCATCTAAAGTAGTTCTGAAGAAAAAGGCTGTGGAAGTAGCAATAGCTTTAGCAGAATGACCTTTCAGTTTACAATTCAAGGGCTTTCCTTTCAAACTATACCTAAAGGAAGTAAAATCAGACAGCCACTTGGAGAGAGTAAACTCTGACAATGGCTTACCCAACCGGGGCTTTGAAAAGAAGACAAAAAACTGTTTAGACTTTCTGAAAGATATGGTTTTACCTGAACTTTGTATGGACATCAAAACAATACAGCAAATATTCCTGTTTTTAGGAAAATTCAAGAACACTGGTAAATGAATGGACTGACTCAAAATGTTCTCTGTAGCCACTTTTAGAAGAAAGGCAGAATCTGTGTGGAGGGATACCCTCTCTTTCTGAGCCAAATATGGTCGTATCGAAGATGCAGCCTGCAATTCTGACACACACTTGGCAGAAGTAACAGCCACCAAGTATAAAGTCTTCCAAGACAATGCCTTAAAGTCAGCCATAGCAGAGGACTCAAAAAGAGGTGCAGCCAGCACCTGAAGCATGAAAGGTAAATCCCAAGGTGGGTCAGGTCCCTGACTGAAGGATGCCACAAAAAGTATTCTTCAGAAAGGCCTTTGAAATTTTGAGAGCAGCCAATGGCATATCAGCCCTACCAATGTGAAACTGCAAATAACTGCCAATTTTACCTTAATAGTAGAATAACTGGATCCCAAGTTGACAAGTCTGTGATGAAGCCCAGAATCATAGGTTAGCTGCCCTTGTGGGACATTTTAAGCCTAGCAATTTCTCTTTTTGTGCTTGAAATAACCTATTCCATTTGATTATAGATTGACCATATCCATCCCATGGTTGATAATTATATATTAGCCCTAATGAAAATAATTGGATCACACAACAGATAACTTGAGGAGACCCACACATGGGATAAAGCATTCAGGAGCTGCCTCTGTTAAAAGTACAGGAAGCAGCCCTGGGGTAAATTTTCTGTTCCCCATCCAAATACACAGAGATGAAATTTGTTTCATGTGGATGGGGAGTCTGTTCCGCAGCAGTGCTAACCTCTTCGAGACATACCTGTCCCTCCAAACCATTCTATTGATGTTGCAGAAGAGGTTTAGATCCCTAGATAGAGTATTTCTGATGCCATCTGACTTGATATGCAGTAAATCCATCAGTAATAGGTCAAAGGATACCTTGTTTGCCAGGTACACATCATCTCTTAGCTAAAAAGGATTGCTCTCATCTCTAAGACATTTATATATAGATTAGTCTCTTCTGGGAACCAGGTGCCTTGAACAATCCATCCCAAGAAATGCCACCCCCAATTGGAAGGCATCTGTGGTCAGCGTGCCCTTTGGAAGAGGAAGAATGGCACGTCCCGACAAAAGTTGATGGACTGGATGCACCTAAGTAAGGGATTGTTACAACACGAAAAAACTTTAAAGGACCACTGAATGGTTGTCGAAGAATCAACCACTGTACTGCCATAGTCCCCTCGAGAATTCACATGTCAAGGCGAGCAGTGGGCAGCACAGTAATTGCTGTAGCCATTGAACCTAATGTCTGGAGTACCAGTTTCGCTGGAGGGTAAGGATGTGATAACATCTGACTGACATGAAGTCTCAAAGTATGAATTCTGTTTTGTGGCAGAAAGGCCAACTGATTAACAGTGTCCAGGCAAGTTCCTATGAAATCCAAGACTTGAACTGGCTGAAGATGTGACTTGGGGAGATTGACACAGATGGAGTAAGTAATCCCTGGTTTCCTCAAGTAGATGCCTGGTTGTAGCGGTAAAGAGCCACTTGTCCAAATAAAAAACACACACACTGAATTTGCATAGTCTGAGATGAGCTGCTACCACTGCCATACACTTGTTGAACACTCTGGGGGCTGTGGTGAGACCAAAGGGCTGGGCTCTGAACTGGTAATGATTGGCTCCCAACCAAAAAGAAAAGCACCTCTGAGAATGTCTGTTCATTCTGATGTGATAGTATGCATCCTGGAGGGTCTATGGAGCACATCCAGTTATCCTTCCACATAAGAGGGAGAATGGACTAAACTGTGACCACCTGGAACATGGAATTCTTTACAAACTGATTTTGATGACTGAGATCCAGAATTGGTCTCTGGTTTCATTTTCTTTGTCACTAAAAAGAACCCAGAATAAACTCTGGATCTTCTTTGGTCTGATGGGACCTCCTGGATAACTCTTTTGTCGAGCAGCTTTTAAATTTCTAGGGCTGCTAACTCCCACTGATTGGGTGGTACATCGAGATGTTTTTGTTGGGTTGGGTTGGTGGAATTTGTAAAATGGGAATGAAATAACCTCGGGATGTGATCCTTTGCACCTTAGAATCTTTTGAAATGGCTGCCCAGGCATCTAGGTGCAAAGAGAAGCGCCCTCGACTAACTCCAGAGAGGAACAGTCGGGCAACCCTTCAGAAGTGCTGAAAGAGTCTATCCGAAAAGGAATCTCTTAACCCTTGGTTTTGCAGATCCCCTCCGCCACAAAGGTGGCATCTTCCATTATTATTTCCCCTTCTGCCTTGGAGAGAAATTTCCTTCTGTGAATCCTGAAAAAGGACATTGGGATTTTAAGAACCACATCCTTTTCCACCATACTGATTCCTGGAAAAGGATCTTTGTGGGGTAAAAAAAAAGACTCCTACTGCAGATAAGGTCTTTCCATCTTCTTCACTCCGGGAAAGTGTGCCTATAACAGTGGACCCAAATAAGGAAGATCCATCAAGGGACCATTGATGAAAGAACACTTGAAGGGTTCTGCAAAATCACATAGGTGCATCCAAGCACATCTCCTAATGGCTAAGCCTGAACCCACAGCCCATGAGGACCCTTCAGCTGAGTGGGAGATTAACCTCATGGACGCATTAGAGATGGACTGCAGGGTGGCCAGTTGTGAGGGAAAAACCTTTTGTTTTTCTGATGAAATGGGCCCAGGAGGAAGACTTAGAAAATTCCTTAATCAAGTTCCTCTATAATTTAGTAAAGTGTGCCAAATAATTAACTGACCATAAGGCAAAGGTTGCCGATGCATAGATGTGCTTTCCAAACATGCCCAGTGCCCTAGACTCTCAATTAGGGAGCTAGACAGAGGAGCTCTGTTTAGCTAGCTCCTTTTTTGTGGCCACCACAATAAACATGGTATCTATGGGAATTTCCTTACTCCAAAATGGTCTGTCCTTGGGTGGAACTAGGATCTTGTCCTAATGACAGGGAACTGGTTCTGTGGTTATCTGACAACTTTCAAGTCCGGTGGGAGAAAACTTCTATTAAGTCATTCATGGGGAGGGGTTAAACCAGGACGTACATGACTACCTTTTTGGTGAATGATCTCTAGAACGTCTCCAAAGGAGATGTCTTCCAGTGGTTACCTGGGAGACCCTTCCTCTTCACCAAAATTGTCTTCAATTAGAGGTTCCTGAGGGAAATCAAAGGGTCTGCTTTTACAGTGCCTATTCTGGTGAACCTCATCAGTAGGATGGTCTGGAGAGGTATCGGAAGAGCCGAGACGTTCCTGGACTGGAACTGCCTGGAAGCTCACACAGGCCAGCTGTCCCTGTGGAATAGGCAGATGAGGCTCAGAGGCTGGATTGGAAGGGGGATTGGGGTTAGGATCCGAAAAAGTAAGAGTCGAGAGTATTTTCGGATGAGGAAAATACCCTCTCCACTACCTTTAAAGCAGAGGGACCAAGAGAAGAAGTCAACCTAACTGGAGCCGAAACTCCCAGTGCAGTCGAGCCCTGACTCTGTCCGGATCTCTGCTCCAAGGGAGAAGTCGGACTACAACTGTCCAGTGCTGAAGCTCCGAGCGGAAGCGATGGCTCTGAGACTCTCACAGTCAGTCAAAGACAACACCCAGGATCCGATGTCAATGCTTTGGCTCCAAGACTCATCCTGCTCAAGGGGGATCAGCACCGAATAAGTCGGGGATATAGTCGGAGTTGAAGATGAAGCTATCTTTAGATCTGACATCTCAATTCTAGGGGCTCTCAGATCTACTGGCTTTGAAATTGATGGTCAGATCAGAGAAGAGATGATGGGATAGGAAACAGGGTTGAGTCTCACATATCTGATGGAAGACGGAGACGGTGAAACCCCCATCTGAATCTCAGCCCTGAGAAATATCCTCCTCATCATATCCACATCAGCTTTGGAGAGACGTCAGGAGGACCTGATGGATGAAGAGGTGGAAGGAGGGTGAGGCAACCTCCTAAGAGTTTCCTGCAAAAATACCTTGACAAAATGAACTGGTATATTATTTTAGAATTTTACATTTTCTTCATCCTTTTATAGCGGTGGTGGTGCTGCGGTAGCGTTGTCGCCTCACAGTTAGACGTTGCCCGTTCGATTCTCAGTTAAAGCGTCTACTGTGTGACGACATGCGTGAATGGGCGTTCCTTCGTTGAAGGTTGTGCGTTAGGCCCGGCAAGCCAGCATGTAAAACTCTACTGCCAATCATTAGCGGACCGGAGTTCCGCTGTGGCGACCCCTAACCGGGAAAAGCCGAAAGACGCACACACTTCATCCTTTTATAAGTTTACATATAATTATATATTAGATGCTAATTATTAACTTATTTTTATTCAAAACTTTACTTCTTGTATGTACTTATTTCAGGGAATTTATCCACTTTAGTTTAATCAAGACAATATGTTTAATCAAGACAATATTTAATTTTGTTTTTAAGTGGTTAATCAATTTATTTAAATACTTCAGGTTACTGGTGGTTGGAAGGGGATACTTGGATTTAAGGAATATATTTTGGATTTTGTGCTTGCAGCTGATGAAGTCTTTACTTGTATAGAAGAAAATGTGACGATTTTGTTAAAGCGTTAATGTTTGGGTGTTTGTGATTAAAGACTGGTGTGGACCGTTACTACCAGCTGGTTCCTTCTTGAGTTCCTAGTGACATTTTTATGCTTTTTCTGCAAAAATAGTGATTGTAGCCTTGGAGAGATTGAGGTGACTTAAAAGTAGTAAGAGTCTGATCTGAGGAAGTCGGATCTGAACACTTAGAAAGTTTGGCCGGCTGTTCTGATATCGGAATGGATTTTGGAGACTGAGCAGGACAGCATTTTTTATACTCCCTGGGTTCCAAAGATGATCTTGCTTTTTTTAGAGCGAGTTTGAGCCCCTGATTCCAAAGGAAAGGAAGAAAGAGCTGAAGTAGGAAGAATGCCCTGGTATAAAACCCCACACACATCTGATAGGGGACTTGGGCCTAGACAATAAATGCACTGTGGGCATCAGAACTGCATTTTCTAAAACCATTTGGCTTCTCCGCCATGGTAAGGAGAAAGGGAGAAGGCCAAAGGCAGAAAGGGAAAGAAGTTTTTTTTTTTTGGAAAGAATGGAAAAAAAAGAAAAGGAGAGGTCAACAACGATGGTAAGTATAATACTACCCTAAGAAAATGGGTACAAAAAAGGAGGGGAGGTTACCAACAATGGTAACGGAAAACTACCCGAAAAGGGTAAAAGTATGAGCTAAATAAAAGCTATATAGAGGGTAAAAGGGAGGAATACAGGTAACCAGAAACAAAGTAGAAGTTAAAGGAAGAAAATCCTATCCTTCACTTAAAAAAAGTCCCACAGCTTGAGAGTGCGCAATCCGCATCCAAACCATTTGAGCATCAAATAAGATCTGGGGTAAACAGTTGTAAGGGGCATTATGGGTAAGGGAGGAGCTTGAGAGTCAGATCCAGAGTCTGGAAGAAAAGTAGCCAAGTAGGCTCCGAAACCCCATTCGTTGAGGAATGAATGAAAATGACAACATCAGTTCAGCAGAAAAACAGCATCAGAGTATTTACTTTTATTTTATCCATTATGACAACAGTTCCACCTCTGCATTCTTAATAGCTATTTTGTCAATATTCATTAATGAATCCATTGCTGGTTGTTCATCAGTGTTTAAATTGTAATAATGAACTCTATTCCAATTCTGAATGAAATCAAAGACATCCCTTTCACATGCCTGTTGAAAAATATTCACTACATTATTGCGATTTGGAATAAACATACTTAACTTTTTACATTCATGTGAAATAACATTTTCATGTTCAATGTCCTAGTAAATAAAAGTAAATCAGTTAATGAGTCAGTTAGTTCACCTTTTGAAGCCAGTACAAAAGTAATGCCCTTGTTCAGAAGACAGAATTCTGAAGCTCTTACGGCACGAGAAGAGAGATTGTATACAATGTTTTCTACCTGGCTAATTGTCTCAAGCAACTGCACGTTTTGGGCTTATGTTTCTTGCCCCTCCTATTTTTTTTTTCTTTGCTGCTGCAAGCTCTTTTGGGTGGTTGCCTCACAAGCAGAGTGGTATCCTTCAATAAAGGTGGAAAATCCAATGGCTATATGGCCAAAACAATATCCGGATCAACCAGAGCTGTAGATGTGTAAATTTCTAGTTATGTACTTACCATAACATGGCATCTGTGTTGTCCTCTTCTCGTTCTACTTCACTGATGGGTCTCGGATCCAATCCTTGGATCCGGTTTAGCCACCTGCAATAGACAATTTTCCGGCTCAAGCTCCTCTCCTACCCACAATCCTCCATCCCCTAACCCAACCTCCTCAGATCGAATTTGCTGCCCATTTATGAACAAAATACAGAAAAGAGGAAAAACCAAGAGCTCAAACCTGGACCCAAGGGCCATCACAGGCTATTCCAGGACATTATAAGCAAAAAATTCCTTTGGAGGGGGATGGTTGGGCAGGAAGGTGAAGCAGAATGAGAAAAGGACAACACTGATGCCAAGTTATGATAAGTATATAACTAAAAAATCTGATGTCGTCCTTCTCATTCTGCTTCACTGATGAGTCAGAGTCCACGGCTACATGATCTCTTGGGTGGCCTCAAGGAAGGATATGCTGGAGCACTGATGAACCAAAGAAAGTCTGCTCCTGGACACAACATTCAATTTGTAATGGGTCACAAAGGTATGAGAGTATCAAAGTTGTATAGGAAAAGTACATTCTCGAACGCATATCTCCACTTTGATAGTGGACATCCCTTCTACCAGAAGAAAGGGATAGTTAAGGGTCAGACCATTGGAGCATCGATCATTAGAGCATCAAGAATGTCCAGTACCCCTGAAAGTTTTTTTAGAGGAAGTCCATACCCTTAGGGCATTGTTTGAAGAAAAGGGCTACCCCAGAACTTTGATTGACCACATGATCCAAGAGGTCACAGAAAATAGGGACTCAAAGTATTTCCCTTTGTTAGGAACTGGATTATCTACCCCTGAACAAGAAATAGGATTGAATCAGTTAGACCTAAAGAATAATTTTATTCACATGTTTTCTACTAGCTCCCATAAAATTGAACAGATCATTTCTAAACATTGGCCTATATTAGTGTTACATGACGAAATAAAATAAGAAGTTATGTACCTACCATAACGTTCCATGTTAGTTGTCTTCTCTCGCCTTCTTTCTTGCTTGATGGGTTCGGAGCCGATCCCTCGGCTCCGACTCGGCACTTGCTAAGCTCGAGAGTCACTTTTACCAGCTCGAGGCAGCCCCATATCCCATGATGCAAGGCGGTAAGTACCCAGATCTCGTTTGCTGACAAAGGGCAATAGCACCAAGCATAAAATACTTCCCAAAGGAAGAAAGAAAACTTACAGATGGAAGAAGGACCAGGTCTGAATGGTCTTCAGCATAACAGTTTCTTATACAAGGTCTGTCCAGGCCAGGGGGAAGGAGGGATGGTCAAGAAAGAAGGCGAGAAGACAACTAACATGGAACGTTATGGTAGGTACATAACTTCTTAATGTTAAGTTGTCAATCTCGCCTTCATTCTTGCTTGATGGGACCGTCCCTAGCACCTCTATCCTGGGTGGCTCAATGGAACAAACTCTTGAGGACTGTAGAGCCAAAACTGGCTCTGTCCCTGGAGGCCAAGTCCAATTTGTAATGGGAAACAAAAGTGTGAGGAGTAGCCCAAGTGGCCGCTGCACAAATAGTGTCCAAAGGAAGTCTAGCTTGAAAAGCTGTAGAAGTAGCTAAGCTCCTAGTTGAATGTGCTTTAGGTTTTGAGCACAGCTGTTTTCCCCTGAGCGTATAAATTTCAGAGATGACCAAGAAAGCCATCTGGACAAGGTCACTTTAGAAACAGGAAGGCCTTTTTATTATCCGCATAGGAAACAAAAGTTGATCAGATTTTCTAAATTTTTTGTTCTGTCCAAATAATATCTAAGTTGACGGTGGACATCAAGATAATGTAGCTTTTGTTCAGCTCTATCTGAATAGTTAGGAAAAATACAGGAGATCAATGGATTGATTCAGATTGTTCTTTGAAGCGACCTTAGGTAAAAAGGTTGGATTAGTTCTCAAAGATACTCTGTCTTTGTGAAAACCAAATAGGGGTCGAACCGAAAGAGCATGAAGTTCAGACACCCTCCTGGCAGATGTAATAGCCACTAGGAATAAAGTTTTCCAAGAAAGATATTTCAGGGAACAAGAAACAGCTGGCTCGAAGGGGGAAAGAATCAAGGATGTCAGCACTAAATTTAGATCCCACTGAGGAGGAGGATTCCTGATTGGAGGCTTTAGTAGGAAAATTCCTTTCAAGAAGGCCCTGCAGAGCCTATGGGACATAATATTATGATCTGCTATCCCGACATAAAAATTGGAAATAGCAGCCAATTGAACTCTGACTGTGGAAGAAGAGGAGCCTGCATGAAAAATCTCTGCTAAGAAGTCCAGGACTGCCTGAACAGGGGCAGTAAAAGGATCAATATTTTGGGCCTTAGCCCAATAAGAGAAACGTTTCCATTTGCTTGTGTAAATCCTCCTGGTAGAGGATTTTAGCGGCTACTATGATGTCTCTAACTGGGTTAGAGATCAAAGGAAGCCTGGCTAAGGAAGGAAGTGGAGCAACCATGCTGTGAGGTTGAGAGAAGGGATTGACCGGTGCAGCTGACCCGATTGGTGAATCAGAAGATCTGGCACTGGGTCCAGATGCCACGGCTGCACCAAAAGGTGATGATGGAGGAACGGGAACCAAACTTGTCGAGGCCAGTAAGGGGCAATGAGAATCAATTTGGCTCTCCAAACGGTAGCTTTCTGGATCACCTGAGGGATCAGAGAAAAGGAGGGAAGGCATAAAGAAGTCCCTGGGGCCAATCCTGGGTCAGAGCGTCTCTGGGGGGATGGCCTGATAGAGGGAAGAGGCTGAAGAAGTCTGGACATTTGCTGTTTTGGGGAGTAGCAAAAAGATCGCAACATGGACGACCCCATTCCAGAAAAATCTCTTCCGCTATAGATTGCTTGAGAGACCACTCGTGAGGCATGAGAATAGCTCTGCTCAATCTGTCCGCTACAATGTTGGTTTTCCCAGGGATATGCGTTGCTACCAGAAACCGATGAGAGGAGATCGCCCATTGCCATAGTCTGAGCGCTTCTCGACACAAGGGGTAGGACTTGGTTCTGCCCTGTTTGTTGATATACCAAACTACAGACATTTTGTCTGTGTGGACTGCAATTGTCCCTACGGGAAGAAAGTCGTTGAGGGCTTGCAACGTCAAAAGCACTGCTCTCATCTCCAGGACATTTATGTGCAGATGGTACTCGAACGGCTGCCACGTCCCATGAACCATCCTGCCCTGATAATGAACCCCCACCCGATCAGGGAGGCATCCGTGGTGACAGTGGCTATCGGGGATGGGGGTACAAAGTACCTGCCTTGGTGAACCTGAGGCGATGTGATCCACCAAGCAAGATGCTCTTTGCATGTCTGTGTCACCAGAATCTGGTGACGCATTGGAAGTTGCTGGTATGACCATTGTGTGAACAGCATCCACTGAAGAAGGCGCATGTAGAATCGAGCCAGGGAAGAAGAGTAATGGCCGCAGCCATGAGACCTAATACCTTTAGAACCATTCTGGCCTGTACTTTCTTGCTGGCCAGAATGATCCTGACATGACTCTGAATGTCTGAAACTCTTTGATCTGTAAGGGTAGCTGACATCCTAACAGTGTTTAAGTTTGCCTATGAAGGTAATAGACTGGCAGGGCGATAAGGATGACTTTTCGAAGTTGATTGAGATGCCCAAATGAGAACAAAGGTCTATTGTGTAATCCCTGGCTTGTATAAGCTGATGCCTGGTGGTGGCTGACAGGAGCCAGTCGTCGAGATACGGAAACACCTGGAATCCTTGACGTCTCAGGTGAGCCGTGACCACTGCCATGCATTTGGTGAACACTCTGGGGCTGTAGTGAGACCAAAGGGCAGGGCTCTGAACTGGAAATGACTGGACCCCAGCCGAAAGCGGAGAAATCTCCTGGAGCGTCTGTGAATTTTGATGCGATAGTACGCATCCTGAAGATCTATTGAGCACATCCAGTTGTCCTTCTGTAAGAAGGGCAGAATTGACTGAAGAGTGACCATTCGGAATCTTGTCTTCCTGACAGACTTGTTGAGTCTGCTGAGATCCAATATTGGTCTCCAGTCTCCCGTCTTTTTGGGGACCAAAAAGAACCTTGAGTAGATTCCGGGCTCTGAATGGTCTATTGTAACTGGCTGAATGGCTCTTTTTTGCAGTAGTTTTGAGACTTCTAACTCTGCAATGTCCCTTAGACCGGGTGGTACATCTGGAAGGGAACTTGAGGGTAAGGGACTTTCCTCGAAAGGAATTATGTAACCCTTGGATATGATCGACTGTACCCATCTGTCTTGAGTGAGGGAATGCCAGGCTTCTGGGTACAGTGATAATCTTCCCCCGACTGCCTCCAAGGAGGGACAGTCGGGCAACACCTCAGGGACGCTGAAAGGGCTTGTCAGAGAGAGGCTCCCTGTTTCCCTGGTTTTTCGGACCCCCTCTGCCTCTACAGCGGCGTCTGTTGTTGTTACCCCCTCTGCCTCTAGGGGTAAACTGACCACGTGAATCCGGCGTGACTCCTTGGGATTTACGGAACCACATTTTCCCACCTTTCTGTCCTTTGGGATAAGGTCTAGAAGGGGTGGAAAAACGGACTCCAACAGCAGAAAGAGTCTTGCCGTCCTGTTCGCACCTGGTCAAGGTTTCCTTCACCTGAGGGCCAAACAAAGCTGACCCATCAAAGGGAGAATTTGTGAAGGACGCCTTAAAGGGATCCGCAAAATCACATAGCCGCATCCAGGCTTGGCGTCTAAGAGCCACACCTGTACCTGCGGCTCTACTCGCTCCATCCGCAGCATAAGAAATTAGTCGCATGGAGGAGTTTGCAATGGAATTGAGGGTTCCTAGCTGCGAAGCAATTTTTTCTTGAGCCCCTGCAGCTGTAGGATCCTGAACTACTTCACCCAGCTCCTTAAGGATATCCCTCTGGAGTCTGGTGAAGTGACATAGGTAATTCAGCTTAACGCATAGCAAAGGTCGCTGAGGAAAACATCCGCTTACATACCTATCCATGGTCCTAGAGTCCTTATTAGGAGGATGGACGGCACGGAAGGATCTGCAAGTTCCTTTTGGTGGCCGCAGCCACCACCATGGCATCAGCGGGACACCCTTAGTGAGGAATTGCTTGTCACACGGGCAGTGATAAATTTTGAAGGCCTCCTAGGGACTGGCTCTACAGAGTCAGGAGCTGCCCACTTCGTGCAATAACCTGCATAAGGGGTCGAAGGCGGAGACACCCAGGAGGTGGAGGGCCGAGATCCAAACGCCTCTAGGTATACTGACTCATCCTCAGAGGGATTGTTGGTGGGCCAGTTTCCCCTCTGTTTCAGGAGTTCTAGGATGTCTGAGAAAGAGACATCCTCAGAGGGGGATCTAGGGGATCCCTCTGACTCATCAAAGTCAGTATCCGAAGTGACAGACTCGGGGGAGTCTACATGCTTCCTCTTACAAGTCCTCTTCCTAGGAGGATCTCCCGAAACATCAGGAGAATCCTCGGAAGAGGGGGAAATTCCTAATGGGGAAACCTGAGGCGGAGGATCTCTGGGTCCTGTAGCAAGAGAAGTGGCAGAGATGTCAACAGGTACTATAGAGGAAGGAGCTACGGGAACAGACTGCTGACTGATACCAGTGGCCAGTACACTCTTCATCACCTCGAATGCTCCCCTCCCAGGCAGGTCCGAGAGAACCCGCTCCGAAGAGCTAGGAACTCCAGGGACCACCGAAAAGGAAGTCTCCGAGGCAGATGTCGGAGCCGAGCTCACCAAGGCCGAGGCTCCAAGGGGAAGAGCGGGATCGGACAAGGGTCCGATGCCACTCACCCCCTCGGAGGAGACCATGGAAGCCCGACCACCGAATCCCTCTAAGGAAGGTCTCGAAGAGGAGATAAGAGTAGAGGCTGAAGGAACAGAAGGGGGTATCCGTCCTCCAGCCGTAGCAGTAACCATTCCCGAAGACTCCAACTCCAAGCTCTGGGGTAGAGTTGAAGGAGGAACTGTAACGGGGTGTGGACTAACAGTCGTCTGTTGAGACGGACTGTGTAACATTTGGGCCAGTACCTGTGACTTAAGTAATCTACTGACCACTCTCTCTAGGTCATGATCTGACAGTCTGGATGACCTTGAAGATCGGCTCCGATGGCTCCGTTCGAAGAAGAGGTGAAGCCGAGCCGAAAGTATCGGCTCCAAGGAAGGAGACCTCGACCTCTTCCTGGAATGAGCCATCGGAGCCGATACTATAGATCCTGTCGGAGCCGACTTCTCGGAGCCGACAGGAAGCCTCGATGTATCGGCTCCAGCCGGAGCCAATACAGCCACCAAAGTAACGGTGTCGGAGCCGATCGGAGCCGACACCGATGCCTGTGCCACATGGGTGTCGGAACCGATCGGAGCCGACACGGTGGTCGATACAGATTCGGCACCGATAGCCATCGGTGCCGAAGGCTTTGTTAAGCCAGAATCGGCTCCAGCCGGAGCCGATCTCGACTCGGAACGAGTCGGAGCCGAGGCCGCAGGCTTAGACACAGAAGCCTGGGCCTTGGAAGATTTAACTGATTTAGGTGGAGCCGACTTAGCCGGAGAGCCCTCCGGCTTAAGAAGGCCCCTAAGGATCAGTTTGTTGCGTCTTTCCTGCAGGACTCTGGCTGAAGGAATGACAAATAGCACAGGAGTCCTGCAGGTGAAGAGGCCCCAGGCAATACAGGCAAGAAGTGTGACCGTCTGTCAGAGACATCTTCTGACAGCACGAGTCACACTTCTTAAAACCTGAGACCCTCTCCTTTGACATGGTGCTTTACACAAACACACACACACACCAGTCAAAAAATTAACTTAAATAAAATACCAAAAGGTATTTCTATAAACAAACACACACACCCTAACAGGGAGGGGATGGGATGGGTAAAGTTTGACTAAAATAAATTAGAAAAGACAGGGATTTTCTGTCACAAAATGTAAATAATTAACCAAAAACTAATAATTAAGGGTTTTTAAGAAAAAAGGGGCTTAAATATCCAAAAAGTGAATCACTTACCAGGAGCTGGTAAAAGGAGGACCTCATAAGCGAAGCGGCAAACGAGATCTGGGTACTTACCGCCTTGCATCATGGGATATGGGGCTGCCTCGAGCTGGTAAAAGTGACTCTCGAGCTTAGCAAGTGCCGAGTCGGAGCCGAGGGATCGGCTCCGAACCCATCAAGCAAGAATGAAGGCGAGATTGACAACTTAACATCAATTTGTTCCATCTCACCCTCACTTTGTAAGGAAAAGGGATGCCAACTTAAAGGAACTATTTGAGAGAAATGGAGATTCTGGACTAAGAACAAGTGGGACAAAAGTAGGTACACATAGATGTAGTTCCTGTAAACAGTGTAGCTTTATGTTCAACCAGGACACAGTGTTTATTCCCTCTAGAAAATTTAGATACAAGTCCACTAATTACTTTAACTGTGGAACTAAAGGGGTGGTTTACTTAGGAATATGTGTACATTGTTACAGTTTTTACATGGGTAAAACGGAGCGGCAACTTAGGAGAAGAGTTTATGAACATCTTTATGATGTTTCTAAGGGCAAAGAAAACAATGCTTTTTTTAAGCACTCACAGGTGTGTGAGAATATGGAGTTAAAATTTATGGTTTTAGAGCAAGTGACACCAGATTTGCGAAGTGGTAACTGGGAGGCCAGGCTTGAATATCGTGAACTATATTGGCAGCTTAAGTTAGACTCAGGAAGGCTTCCCGGGTTGAACGAGAACATTAACATCAGCAGTGTATTAAAGTTAAGAATGGTTCGCTTATAACATCACAATAGTAACACTTTAGTCGATGCTTTGCATGTAATTTCATTTATTTTAGTGTCTGCTTCACGTTGTTTGGGATTTATGCAACAAGTTTATGTAAGATTAGTTTTATGTAGTGGTTACAGCTTGATTCAGAGAAGAAAGGTATTACTTGTAAAGTCACACGGACATTAGTACATAATTCTGCAATCTGATGTATTTTAATGATGTTTATTTTTTAGGCATCGCACACGTTTACATTTCATATGACACTGTGTGGTTTTAATTAATGGGGAGGGAGTTAGAAGGGTCATGTGATTGTTCTTAACGATTATTTAATGAGTGTCAATGAAAGCACAAAGGATTTTGTACTCTGAAGAAGCTCGGTATTGACCGAGCGAAAGCGCTTGGTTTTATGCATTTTTATTCACTTTTTATGTGAAATAAAGTTATTAGACTATTTGAAGTTGTTTTTACCAAATTTGTGATATCCGGGTCCTGTGGCTATTGGGCATTACTTTAATTCTTGGTTTGTCAACTTTATTGTTCTAAGGTATGAAAGTTAGACTAAGTGGCTGCGGCACAACTGTCATCAATGGGAATTCTAGAGGAAAAGGCCGCAGACGTGGTAACAGATCTGGTGGAATGAGCCTTCAGAGGACCAGTCAAACTTCATACCATTCTTATCATACATAAAGGAACTGCAGCTAGCAATCCACCTTGCTATTTGTACTTTAGACACTGCTAAACCCTTGCAATTAGGGGAAAAGGAGACCAATAACTGACCTTCTGAATTGCTTATTCCTGTGGAGGTAGAAATATAGTTGGCTGTGAACATCTAGCGAATCCAGAATGTATTCCCCTTTGGTGGAATAGTTAGGAAAAGAAAACTGGTAGCTGGCTGCATTGGTTGATATTAGGTGAGGTGGCAACCTTTGGCATGAAGGAAGGATTAGTACGTAGAGAAAGCCTATCCTTGTGAAAGATGATGTAGGGATGTTTAGAAGACAAAGCTTGTGATTCAAAGATCCTTTTAACTAAAGTAATGGCAACAAGGTAGGCAAATTTCTAAGTCACAAACACTGGCCGGTTCAAAGGGGCTTAGAGTTAAGACCTGCAGAACGAGGGTCAAATCCCATGGGGAAAGGGGTCTTTGATTGGATGCCTCAGAAGAAAAACACCCTTCATGAAGGCTTTACATAACCTGATAGATGCCATGGCTCCAGAAGGTAATCCTGAATGGAAGTTAGATATGACTTGACAACTGAAGCTTAATGGTTGCAAAACTAGAGCCCTGCTTATACAAAGACTCTAGACAAAATTGAAGGAACTGGGGCAGAAAAGGGGTCAATGTGATTTCTGGCAGCCCAGATAGAAAATCTTTTCCACTTACTCTTATACACCTTTTTGGTCGACGCTGAGAAGCTAAAATGACAGCTTTGACTGGGGAAGAAAACCTGGGCCCTCTAAGAATCATGGGTACTGGAGACACCATGCGGTAGGTTTGACGGTGTGCAGATCTAGGTGGAGTCCTAGGGCTGAGTGAGAACGGAGGTCCAGTTTGGGATCCAGCATCCATGAAGGATATCTGAGATGAGACCACAGGAAGGGGAACCACATCTGATGAGGCCAAAAGTGGGCAATGAGGATTACAGTGCTCTTCAACCATTTGGCTTTCTGAAGAAATTTCGGGATCAAAGGAAGCAGAGGGTAGGTATAAAAGAAACTGGGAGGCCAATTGTGAACAAGAGAGTCCCTCGGGGAATCACAGCAAAGTAACTGCTGCATTTGTTGTTGTAAGGGGGCGCAAAAAGATCATAGCAGGGAAGACCCAATGGTTGAATAACATGTCTGCTACTGACTGAGGGACCACTTGTGGGACATCAGTATAGATGTGCCGAGTCTGTCTGCTAGCACACTGGATTTCCCCAGTATGTGTGTGGCAAGTAGAAAGCAGTTTGAAGAGCTCACCCATTCCCAAACAGGGTTGCCAGATTTCCAGCCCCCCAGGTAGGGACAAAAAAAAAAAGAAGGTCTCTCACGGCAAGTGAAGACCAAAAAAAAAAAGGTCTTCGGCAACTGAACACCAAAAAAAAAAAAAATGTCTTTAATGCAGAACAGAGTTCCACATTAAAGAACTGAGCTTACTCAGTAGCTCTGCACTAAACACGGAGCTTCTCGTGTTTAATGCATTGCAGTTCCGCATTCAACACAAGTAGCTCCGTGTTTAGCGATTTTTGATTGGCCCATATACCGGCATATGGGCCAATCAAACACGGAGCTTCTCGTGTTAAATGCGGAACACAAGAAGCTCCGTGTTTAGCAATTTTTGACTGGCCCGTATGCCAGGTATATGGGACAATCAAAAAAAAAAAAAAAAAAAAAAAAACAAAGCAGAGGCTGGCCGGGATTTAAACCGGCAGGGCGGGACTCGGGATCAGGCTGCTGATCTCAGGACAGTCCCACCCAAATAGGGACGTCTGGCAACCCTGTTCCCAAACGATCACGGTCTCTCTGCAGAGAGGGTATGAATGGGTTTCCTCCTTGCAAGTTGCTGTACCAGACTACTGACATGTTGTCTGTCTGGATAGCAATTGTCCCTAGGTAGAGATTTCCTGGAAGGCTTGTAACAATAAAAGGACAGCTCTCGTCTTTAGGACGTTGATCTGCAGCCTGGTCTCTGTTAGAGTCCACGTGCCTTGGACCATCTTCCCCTGAAAATGCTCCCCTCCCAGGTGGGAAGTGTCCATGGTGACAATGGTGGAAAGGGAAGGAAGAGTGAAAGGCCTGTCTATCGTCAGATCTGCACAAATCCATCACAGTAGATGGGATCTGCAAATATTCATCAGCCTGACAGGTGCAGATAGAGGACGAACAAGAAAAGACCATTGAACAGTGTCCACGGCGGCTGCCATGGAACTCAGAGCTTGGAGAACCAGCCTGGCCAGAGGGGATGGTAAATTCAAGATGGTCTGTACCTGACCTTTCAAAGTGTCACTGCGATGTTGAAGTAAGTCCACTATCTGCGTACTGGTGTTCAGTTGGACCCAAATGAACTCCAAGGACCGAACCGGTGTTGGTTGTGACTTGTCCGAGTTTATGGTAGTACCCAGCAACTGAGATAGTTGGTAGTCCCTGGTTTCACAAAGTTGATGCCGAGTGGGGGCAGTCAGGAGCCAAATGTCTAAATACGGGAATAATTGGAACCCTTGCAGTCAGAGATGAGCTGCCAACACTGCCATACATTTGATAAACACCCGAGGGGCTGTGGTGAGACCAAAGGGCAGGGCCCTGAATTGGAAGTGATTAGCTCCCAAGCAGAAGTGCAGAGGACTTCTGGAGACTCTGTCTATTTTTATGTGATAGTATGCATCCTTAAATTCTACTGAGCACAGCCAATCGTCCTTGTCCTAGTCAATGTGCCTCCTTTTACATGCCCTCTTCTGAGGCATCACCTCAGTGGGACATTCAGGGGAGGAGCCAGAAGAGTAAGGAGCCACATCAAGTGGAGCAGACCGGAGGTCCTTCGAGATGGGCTGACCCTGAACATAAATGGTAGAGCCAAGGCCCCAATCTAAGGGGGGGGAACCTGTGGCAGAGCAGCAGTCAAAGGGTCTGCCTCCTTGCCAAAAGAGAATGCCTTTTCTATCATCTGGAAAGCAGAGGGCCCCGGGAGATCCCTCCAAGCTCCCCCGGAGCTGAAGCCACAGAGAAAGACGGACGGAGCCCACCAGAACCTCGACTCCCAGACAGAACTGGATCAGTGCTGTCGAGGGCCGAAGCACCACAGGGAAGGGACAGATCTGAGAACACCGGAGCCGATCTTTGCCTCTTGAAACCTGCCACGACATCCCAGGTCTGAGACACACTCTGATCTGAAGATCTTGGAGCACAGGTGGTCAAAGTAATAGTCAGAGTCGAGGAAACAAAAGTCCTCGGATCCAACCCTGAATCCCTGGGAAGACTACTGTCCTGGGGCTCCGAAATTGAAATGCGGATCAGAGGAGGAGATAAACAGGTAGGTGGAGCAGGCTTGGATCCATGAAGGGATTGAATCGCAAGAACCCCCATCTGGATCTGGGCCTTGATGACTGATCTGAACATTTTGTCCACATCAAAATAAAGGCTCCGAGAGGACCTGGAGGAAGCCACTGAAGATGGACAGGAGTGCCTAAGGTTCTGTAGTATCTTAGATGGTAGGGTTGGAGACACTGACAAGAAAGCAAAAAAAGGGGGTCCAGCACCAGAATAGGGGGAAATAGGCTACATTTATTAGTATAATTAAAATAAAGAACAAATAGGCATACCGGTTTCGGCAAAACAAAATGCCTTCATCAATGCATGGAGACACTGACACACTGGATCTCCCTAAGGACCTGGAAGATGAATGCGGATCCGGGGATCTATGGATCCACATAGGACTTCTTGGATCCAGAGACTTGGGATCCGAGGGCATGGTTAATATCGAGGGTTCATTCGGCGCTAAGTCAACTGGATCCGACGGCACAGACAAAGGCCTCAGAGCTGAAGCAATCAGATCTGAAATCCCTGGAGAGTTGGAAGGCAGTTCCGAAGAAGCCTGGGGCTCCTTAAGGTGCCTTTTCTTCATCTCAGAGCTGTGCTGGGCGGGGGCTTGAGCCCCTGCAGAAGAAATAGCAGAAGCAGGCAAAAGGCCTTTCAAAATCATTTTTTTTTCTTCTTTCCTGTATAGCTCTATGATTACACCCCTTGCAGATGCTACAAGGGGTATCCAAGTGAGCAGGTCCTAGACAATATACACACCTATCATGTGCGTCTGAGTGTGGAATTTGCCTCTTGCACTTGGAACACCATTTGAATCCTGTAGGCTTATCCATCTCCAAAGTTATCAAAATTAACAAAAGACTAACAGAAAAAGGACTATAGCAAGTCTAAGATATATGAACTTACGACCGTTAACACTACAACAAGATAGCAATTCTAAGATACAAGCCTAAAACTGTATTCTAAGATGGGGAGAATAAGAAAGAGGATCTTAATGCACCTCGCAAGCTACAGGGAAAGGGAGGAGCTAACTGCTAGAAAGAACTACAGTAACTACTCAAACACTTAACTAACTCTATAAATTCACCAAATTAATAAAGTCAGTAAAGTTAACAAGTTTTTATAACTTAGCTGGAAGCTGAGCACTGCAATCATGTCTGAGCACGTCGGCGTCAAATGAGATTTGAGGAGATTGGGCTAGGGATGGAACTTGAGCCTGGAAGATTAAATCTGTTGCAGGTGGCCAAGCAGGATCTGAGGATCGAATCAGAGACACATCAGTGAAGCCGAATGAGAAGAACAACATCAGATGAGTAATGTTCACAGAAATATCAGAAGTGTCAGCAGAAACAGTACTCGGTCTGTCACATTCACAGCCCTATATTATCTGTCTTAGGCCATGAGGAAAGTACAGTTGTGTAAAATCTTACCACAATGGTAGATGTATTTCTCTTCACTGTTGCAGTATTCATAACATTAGGGATTCCCTGCCTAGGGCAGCCCGATGTTGAGCCAGCATACCAAAGCCTTAGGTTGCTTTAAGGTATGATGCAAGTCACATGTATGCTCGTTGCGTAGAGTAGGGTATGAAGGTGACGTCCATACATACCCTCCTCGGAACTAAATGCCACAGTAGGGACACCAGTCCAAGAAAAAACAATAGGTAACCCGTACATCCAGAAGAGAAATGGACCGGGCCAGGAGGGAGGGAGTGAATACTGCAACAGTGAAGTGGACATCTACTGTTATGGGAACATTTTACAAAACTGTATATGTCCTTCCATTTTCACTGTTGCAGTATTCATAATATTTGGGAAAGTGCAAAGCTCAGGAAGAAACCTGGAAGGAGGAAAGACCAGCAGAGCTCTCTAGGAAGCCCTGAATGATGACCCTAGTAAAACTAGCTCTAGCTCTGGAAATTCCATCTAACTTTTAGTGCTTGGTAAAAGTATGCAAAGAAGTCCAGATAGCTGCCGCACTAAAACAGTTTGTATCCAAACCCTTGAAAAAAGCACCACAAGAAACCACAGCTCCAGTCGAATGAGCCTTTATAGAATAAGGAAAGGAACAACAAAAAGAAATAGTTTTCAAATCCAAGAAGAAAAGGTCTGCTTGGAAACAGAAAATCCCAAGGACCTGGGATGAAAGGAAACAAAGAGCTTATCAGATTTTATAATGGTCTTACTCTTATCCAAATAAAATCTGAGTTGTCTATGCACATCTAATGTGTATAGCATCTTCTCATTAGCAGACTGTGGAGAAGGGATAAAGTGGACAAATGAATAGACTGATTAAGGGACAACTCATTTACCACCTTGTGCATAAAACAAGGATTAGCATGCAAGGACACCCTTGTCCTTATAAGGAAGACAAGCCATGAAGGCTTGAAGCACAGGCACCCATCTAGCAGAGGTAAGGACTAACAAAGGAACAGTCTTCCAAGAGTAATGCTGCAAGGAAGCTGAAGCCACAAGTTCAAAAGTAGCCAGAGTCAATTTCTCCAAAACAAAATTAAGATCCCAGGGAGGAGGAACAGGCTTCCTGGGAGGCCTAATATGAAGGATGCCTTTAAGGAATTGTTTAGCTGCAAATCTAGAAGCTAGAGGAGGCGATAAAGGTAGGCAAGCAGAGAAAGCTGATAAGTGGGCCTTAACAGAAAAATAAGCCAACCCAGCATTGAGCAATTCACACAAATAAGAGAACCAAAGCAGCATCCACAGAAAGTGGATCCAGGTTACGAGAAAGGCACCAAACAGAAAACCTCTTCCATTCGGATAAGTAGGATTTCCTAATATTGGGTTTCCTGGCCTCCTGCAGGACCCTAAGCATGTACTGAGAAAAATGGTGTCTATGTGGAATCAAAATCCCATCACCCACACAGCCAGCTGAAGAGTGGACAGGTGGGGATGCATAAGAGATCCTTGTCTTGTGTGAGTAGGTCCACCCTGAGAGGTAACTTGTGATGACTGCTCTTGGTTAAATGCAGAAGAGGAGGGAACCAATGCTGTCTTAGCCAAAAGGGAGTTACTAACAAGATTTTGGGGGCATCCTGTTGAATTCTTAACAGGACCGTTGGAATGAGGGGAAGGGGAGGGACACCATAAAGAAACATCCCCTTGCAAGAAAGGGAGAGTGCATCCACCTTCCATATCAGTGGATCTGGGACTCTTGCACAAAAACAGAGGAGGCTATCTGTTCAGAGGAAAGGAAAATAGATCCATCTGAGGAGTACCCTACTGTTGGACAATGTCCAGACACACATCCTTGCAAAGCATCCATTTGTGGGATTGAGTTAAGGACCTGCTCAGAGTGTCTGCCACAATGTTTTGACCTGAGGGAATGTAAACTGCCTGAAGAGTCACTTGACAGCAAGATCCCATACTAGGAGTGCCAACCAGCAAAGAAGATAAGATCTTGTTCCTCCCTGTTTGTTTACATGCCACATCACTGTGGTGTTGTCTGTAACACCTTGAGAGGTCCTGGGCAGAAAAAGAGGATGAAAAGTCTGAAGAGCCAGCAGAAGGGCTCTCATCTCTTTGACACTGATGTACTCCTGTTGAGGAGATCAGACCCCCTGCACCTTTAGGGAGCCAAAAACTGCTCCTCATCCCATGTCTGAAGTGCCTGTGAACAGCTCCTAAAAGGAAATTGGAGGATGAAAAGGCAGTCCCGGATTTAAGGACAACTGCTGGATCCACCAGTGGAGTCCCTTCTTCAGACAAGGTAGAAGACAAACTACAAATTCTAGGGGAATAGCACGTTGAAGCCAAAACTTGACTTCAGGAAGTACTGTAACTTCCTCATGTGATGTTTGGCCAGAAGGAGCATAGGGATGGTAGATGCTATGAAACCCAGAGCTCTCAAACTCCCTGGCTGTAATGAAAGCCAGAGGAAGAAAAGTTTGAAAGGAGGCAATGAGGATCAAAGCCGTGGGAGGAGGCAGGGATGCCAGCAAAGGCACCGTCTGAATCCTGCAACTCAGAAAAAACATGGTCCAGAGAAGGAGTCAGAGAAGACTTTTTGAAGTTTATTATAAACCCCAGGCTTTGAAGAAGAGAAATGGCAAAATGAAGATTTTGCAACAGAATCTCTGGAGAGGTTGCCTGAAACAGCAGGTCGTCCAAGTAGGGAAATACTTGGATCCCCTGAAGCCTGCAAAAAGCAATCACAGGAGCGAGGCATTTGGTGGCAGAAGAAAGGTCAAAGGGCAAACCAGAAAACTGAAAATACTAGGAAGCAACAGAGAAATAAAAACGTCCTGAAAAGGGGATGGAACGGAATATGGAGATAAGCATCCTTGAGATCCACAGACACCATATAAGCCTGAGGAAGCAAGAGAGAGAAAAAAATCTGAAGGGACAAAATTAGAAAAGTGGGCACATTCAGAAAAGTGTTTAGATGAGCGAGGTCTAGAAATGGTCTCCAATTACCCTCCCTTCTGGGTACTAGAAACATCCTGGAGTAGAAAAACCCTCCCCCTTTGGGACATGCGCACTCTTGAACAGTACCCTGAGTCAAAAGGTCCCAAAGTACCTCTGGGAAAAAGGAGGGTTGGCTCCTGAGGGGGCTGAGGAATTTCCACACCATGAAATACCCCTGGCGAATAATGGACAGAACCCAGGAATCCTGAGTAATCTGTAGCCAAACAGGAAGAGAGAGAGAGAGAGGCAAAGAAAAAGAGGAAAGTGGCTGGGAAGAAAAGGATAGTCAGCACATGGTTTATCTGGAAAGGAAGACTTCTGAGGCCCTGAAGTCTGAGTAGCCTTAGCAGGAGGAGCTCACTTGCCACCCCCTTTTGCTCGTAGGAGGTGGGCGAGATTGCCTATGAACAACGGCTGGCTTATTGGGGTAGTTTCTCTAAAATCTAGGAACAGGAAAAACGAACACGTTTGAGCTCCTGTAAAGCCTTTCCCTTAACCTGAAGGAACTTGCACAAATCAGCAGCAGCTTCATCAAACAAGTGTTTATTATCAAGAGGGGCATTCATCAAATGAGTCTTGATATCATTAGGCAAAGGTTGAAGCCGAAACCAAGAATACCTCCTCATCACAGACCCAAAAGCAGCAGCCCTAGAAGAAGCACCTGCTGCATCATAACTACACTTGATGGAATGACAAGACCTGGGAAGGAAGTCCCTAACAGGGAAACAGCAGAAGTTTTACCCCCAGAGTTTGGAAGATCAGATATAACTTGACAAGCTGGGGTAGGACAGCCAACACATACTTGGACATATGGGTCTGATAATTAACAGCCTTAAAAGCCAAGGTAGCCGAAGTGTAACCCTTCTTACCTAGCCTTTCTATGGTTCTGCCATCTTTATCAGAGGGCAGTAATTTGGGAAAAGGAAGCAACTGAGAGGGCTTGTTAGAGGCTGCAGACACCACTGAGGGATCAGCACCTGGACACGTGCAAAAATTTACAGTCCTCAGGCACCCTATACAAACTATTAAACTTCCTGGGAGCAGGGGGCTGAGAGTCTGGGGCTTTAAAATCATTGGAAAACGCATCCAGCAAAGTAGCCAAAACAGGAGGAACAGCAGAAGGTTTAGGAGATTCCATCTGCAGCAATTCATAGTACTTCTTATGAATCTCACAGAACAAAGCACAATTCCATTTAAAGAACTTCATCATCCTGGAGATTGCCTCCTCCAAAAGAAATTTCTTCAAAATGAGTATCAGGACTCAGATTCCTCTTCTGACTGGACTGTAAATTTTTGTATAAGTGTCCTGCTGCTGAACACTGTGGATCCTTAGGGGCAGGAGAAATATGTTTACTTTTTCATTTTTTCTTCAAAGGGACATCTGCCTTAAACCTTGAAGGCTCTGACCCAGGATGGCATTTAATAATAGTAGTAGGGACGACTTCTCTGATCAGAATCTGAGGAACACCCCTAGGCCCCTCAGAAATGATCAACCGTGCTTTCCATGAACGTCCGAAATGGACATCTGAAAAGTTTCCTCAGACGTGCTTAAAGCTGGATCACCGCTGACCTCCAACCTGGTCGGAGCAGAGGAATCAGACAACAAAGCCAAGCAAACCTCCGGGTATTCACTCACCTCGGGAGAGACGTCTGGTGGAGGCTGAACAGCAGAAGATTCCATCCTAGGCTTCTTGGCCGCCTTCTTCCCTTGGGGGCAGAAAGATCCCTCCATCGTATCTTTCTCAAGAAGTTTAGGACATTGATTCTCAAGACATAGTGAAAAAAAGAATGTCTAATATGCAAAGCTTTAGGCACAAAAGCCTGAGAGATGGAATAGGATGTACAGTCGTGCAAGGTGCCAAGGCAAAACAATTTCTCCATAAAGACTGGCATGAACAATGTCTGTCTCCCACACTAGCATTTACCCTTCTTGGATGACATGAAACCCCACAAGCAAAAAAAAAGAAAAAAACAAGTAAAAAGGGAATCCCAATGGGGCACTTATCTGCAACAGCTCGTAGGTGTTCAGACCGAACAACATTCAGACTGGTGGCAAAGAAATTACAATGTTCACATCCCTAGATATAACATTATAGTTCATCAATTTAAAAAAAAAAACAAACTGCATCAATTGCCAGCTGTAACTGCTCTTCAAATAGTTTAAAAAAAATCATTCATCAATTCTATATAATTACAACTTACTTTCAAATTGGCAGGGACTGATCCAACCAAAATACCATTTCCTCATATATGTTCGCAACATTTAATGTAGAATCGCTTTTTACCATGATACCAAATGATATAGGGCTTGATTTTTAAGTTTATAAGTAAACATATGAATAAGAGTAATTCAGAAATTAACACCTTATATATTTTGTTGGATAATATACTGAACAATAATGTATTTATATAAAAAAGGATTATTTACAAACGTGGAGTAGCTATGAGAAACCCCACTGCAAATACATATGCAAGTATGATCTTTGCCATGCGGGAAGAATAACGTGCCTTCTCTGCCAAAAAATATGTATGGGCACAATATTTTAGAGTACAAGTGCTTTGTGGAAGATATTTTATTATTTGGAATGTTAATGAATCAGAATTTGATTCATTTGTTGACTTTATAAGAAATACAATTCTCTTCTTGAAATGTAAGAAATGTAATTCTTTTTCAGAAATAAAACTTTGGGATATTAAATAAATAAAAACACCCAATGGTCAATAAAGCATGTTTTTACTAGAGCACTGTTTCATCCCTACCTACAGTGTTTGAGCGTAAGCTGTAGTTATTTCAAACTAACAGATACTTCCAATAGCTCTTTAATGGATTCCTTTCAAAAAATCAATCTCCCCTTCCTTATATAGCTTCCAGAACTGAATGTAGTACTCAAGGTGTGGTCTGACTAATTACCTTTTGCTTCTGGAATCCATCATCCTGAAGATTCATCCAGGCATTATTTCTGCTGCTACCAAAGTCCTTTTACTGTGCTGCTGGTGGTCCACTCCAGATGCGATCAACACCTCTGGATCATTTTCCTGTTTTGTTGCTATCAGTTACCGTCCCCCCCCCCCCAACCAGCTGATACCTCACACCAGCTTGCTGCAGCCTAAATGCAATACTTTGCATCTGTTTGCACCAAATGTCAACTGCCACATGTTCAGCCTTTCCAAATCATTCGCTAGTCTCTTCCTCCCATTTTCCACTGCTGCCTCTTTCCTTGTGCCATTAGAAAAGATGCTAATCGTGTTCTCTATTCTTTCAGATACATCTGTGATAGACAAACTGAAAAACAATAGACCCAGAATTGACCCTTGCAATATTCTAGTAGTCACTATTCTAATTCCTAAATGCCTCCCTCCCCATAATCCTCTGTGACCTACTATTTACCCTAGCAGCTATCCAGTTCCTCAGTCTTGTTCCTACCCCCAACCCCTACAGTTTACCCAACCAGCTATCCAGTTTCTCAGTCCTGATTTTACCCCCAACCTCTACAGTTTTCCTATTAGCCTCCTGAGGAGGATCAAGCAAAGTTCTTTCCAGTACTCAAGTAAGACCACGTTTACTGGTATTCCCCTGTCAAGGTCATCAAAATCCTAGTCATAAAACTATACCAGGTTTGATTGACAGCTCTGTCTGGTCATAAAAACAATGTTGGCTGCTGTCCTGGAGACTGCTGCCTTCTATAAATATTACCAGACTTCTCCTTAGGATTCTCTCTCTAACGTTTTCTGCCAGTATTTTTATCTAACAGGAATGTAGCTCCCCAGAATTATCCCCCGTATGCATAAGGATATTAAGTCTGGTATTCCAGTCTTAGCCTATAACCTACTTATGATCTTTTAAAGACTCTGGGCGGTAGACTGTTTATTGAGCTTTATCTTTCATAACGGCAACATCTACTGTTGAAACTCCTTCCTTTTTTATCTAGTTGTCTGTCCACTATTCTCCCCATTCTATTCTGCCTCCCTCCTAGCACGACACCCTCCCACTGATTTCCTTTGAGAAAGGTGAAGGTAACTGTTCATTCAGAACCACTATTTTCCCAGACTTCTGTGATCTCATTTCCATCTTTGCTCAACCTTGCTAGTTCTGTCCCTCTATCCATTCTTTCTACTATACATTTAAAAATCCTGTGCTTCATTTCTTGATCCCTTGTGCTGACTCCCTTTCAGTTTTAGCCTCTGTTGCTCCTCTTCTAATCTCCTCGTACTGTGTTTCTCCCACTTCTCCACCTCTTCTTTCTACCTCTGGTGGGCTATGGCTTTTGACATAATTGCTAGGTTCATATTCCTATATAGCCACACTGGCTTTCTCTTTTTGCTTCTTTCCCACACTATCTTCCACAGCCCAGAATACTTCATCCCTGACCCATTCCAACAGCTTGCTCACTTCCCTTGATTTACTCCTGTCCCATAACTCATACTCTTATCACCTCATACAGCATTGCATTATACTTTTTTCTAAAATCTCACAGCATCATTTTTGTCTTTATATTGTCACCCTTCTCAACTCTAAATACCCACAATGGCCTACTCACGTTTGGCTTACAGTGCCTACACCTAGGCTACCCATGACACCTCTGTGCTGGTTAGAACCATATACACAATTCTATCCATTCTAATACAGTACTGCACCTGCTGGTGGAACCCCTCATAGTCCAAGAAATTAATCAATTCCCAGTCCTGAATATCCTGAGGCATGTAATCTCCCAGTCTGCTCCCAGCATCTGATTTAAGTACATATGTTCCATCCCTGCAGAAAGTAAAAAAAAAAAACAAAAAAACACTTCTTTGTAGTATACTTTTGCTCTGGAGAAATGAATAAATCCAGAGTAAGTAACTGACATCCCACACAAGAAAACAAAGCTTTTAGAAAAGAAGAAAAGGCAGTTTTCTCACTTTCCACCAACTCTTCATTATTACCACCACCCTGAACACCACTTTATAGACACTAATACTGCATGTTCCATTTAAGAATATGAAAGTTACTCCATTATTTACTTAACAACCCTACCTTTGATTGTTTAGTTCTTTAACAATAATGAACACATCTTCAAAGGCTGGCTTAATATTAGTTTCCCATTTTCTTATCACTCTTTGGCTGCTGACATGATTAAAATTATTATGACATTGCTATCTCTCTCTCTTTTTTTTTTTTTTTTTTTTTACATTTCAAATCCCCAACTCCAACTTATCATCATTTCCTTAGTTACTTCAATCTGTTCACCTAGCATTGCTCAACAGCGTTCTGTAAGGCATACTTAAACTCTGTCAGTTCTGCACACTCCAAAAATGGGCTCCCAATTTCTTCTCTCATGTCATATACATCTCCAAAACCTACTCTTCACCTGGGGGAAACTTCCTGTGAAGATACCTCTACGCAAACACCCTAAGCTGTCTTGACTTTGTTGCACACTAGGGCATTGCATACTTTCTCCTATTGATCTTTTGTAATCTGTCCATCTGATCTTTTCTCCTAGTCTATCATAAAGTTCTCTGCCTGATTTTTATAATTATTATGCAGAATGTATGATCAATGTAGTCAAGCAGAGTTAATGACATACTGGCATGGAAGAGAGAATGACATCCGGGGTGCAACAACAGGAAGACTGCTGGAAAACCATGAACATAGAAATGATGTCATAACAGCTTTAACTAGAGTATTTGAAATGTGCTACAGGTTCCCATTTTTGTAAGTTCCAAAAGAAACTGATGATCTGTGCACAGTCTTGCAGAGAAGTGAGAAAGCGCGTCTGCACTTGTACATAAAGGTGCACTCACAAATACACACACCTCGCTTTCTGTCCCTGTACTGTACATCCTGGTCAACATTTATGTACTTACCAAAGTGCTTCTCTATACTTTTCAGAAGTTCAAAGTCATGCTTGCCACCAACCATGGTGACTGCAATGCCCAGCTTCCCAAACCGCCCAGTCCTACCAATCCTGTGCAGATATGTCTCATGATCTGGACTGCCCACTTTGTTTACTGGCAGATCAAAATTCACCACAATAGAAACCTGCTCCACATCAATACCTGCAGAAAAAAAGAACACAACTGTTCAGTATTTTTATAGTGGATTAAAAGACTCTTACCCAGAATACATTTTAATAAAATAATATCAAGTGCATATTAATATATTTAGAATAATTAGACAAACAGCTGAAAACAATTAGAATTGAATATGCAAAATAAAAGTTTTGTATTCAATATGTTACAAATAAAAGACACAGACTGGATGGATATGAAGAGACAAGGTAAATGTGTAGTATTGTTTCTAACTCAACATATTTGCTGAAGTTAAAAGATGCTAGTAGGTTCATGGCTAGCTGCACTCGAGGACCATTTTAAGCCTAGCCAGTTTCCCTTTTAGCGCTCAACTTAACCTATCCCATTTAGTTAGAGATAGGCCGTAATCATCCCACTGTTGATAATTATATATTACTTCTACTGAGAATAAATGGGATTATACCATAGATAAATTTTAGGGGACACATGCATTGGATAACGCATTTAGGAGCTACCTCTCTGTCCATTAGCTGTATGGGGGGGGGGGGGGGGCAGTACTGGGGTAAATTTTCTGTTTCTCATCCACAGATCCAAGATGTGCTTGAATATGGGCTTGGATGAACTTTGTTTTATAGGATCATAGGAGGCTACTAGGCTATTGGCCCCAAGATCTTTATAAGCTTAGCCAAGAGTTTAGCCCATGTTTAGACAAATCAGCACCCGATGCCCCTGCCCAGCATGGACACGGGAGGAATCCCAGGGGTATATTTTCTGTTTCCCATCCAGTTATCTAGGTTGTGCTTAAAAAGTGGTAAAGAGGTACTCTGCTTGATGCTGAGAGGGAGTCTATTCCATAGATGGGGGAGTCTCTGGAACACAAATCCATCCTGCCAAAAAGTCTTGTCAATGTCACAGACCAGGTTGAGGCCGCGTGTGTGGGTTACTTGAGTGGAGCTTGACTTGCGGATATGCAGCAGTCCCATCAAGGTGGAGTCCGTGATCGCCTTGTATGTCAGACAGAGGTCACCTCTGAGGAGTCTGTATGAAACTTGAGTAGAGGGACAGGGCTTTTAGCTTATTTGTGTATGGTAGATGTTTAAGGCCCTGGATTCTCCTGGTGAGGAACCGCTGTGGTATTTCCAGATGCTGCATGCGCTTTACAAGATACATGCTAAAAAGCTGTTGTACTCAATAATGGGCCTTATAAGGGAAGAATATAGGGGTGTTATGACCTCCCTGTCTCTGGATGAGATACCCTTGCTGAATCTAGCTTTGTTTGTATGCTTGTTGTTTGTTTGCTCGTTATTTCCCTGAAACGCTAATTCCACCTAAAAAGTGGCTTTTCAGCGCTTCTGTGGATCCCTAGTGACATCTGCATTGCTTACTGTACTTATTTCCTTGTTTCACTTGAAAGAAAGTTACTGTTTGTCGTTTTTGCATTTACGTTACCTGTAACACATTGCATTTAAGTTACCTGGCACTTGCTCACCAAGTCAGCACTAAAAAAATAAAAGCACTACACCCTCACAAACTCTCCTTGAGTACCTTGTTCCCCATTGGCCCTTTTTTCAATTATAAAGGAATTCCCAATACTATTCTAGCATGTCCAAAGGTCAGTTGTCAATCTCCTCTCCAGTCCAGCTGGTGAATCTGGTAATCTTGAGGCAATGTTACAACTGCCTCATGTACATAGACAACCCTCTCCTCCTCCCAACAAATTCCAACACATGTGAGAGATGCAACCATATAGCCAAACTGGAGGCTAAGCTCTCTCAACTCAGTATTGGCATAACCAGTCAGGAGGAGAAGGAAACCATACTCACTACAATTCCAGTCTCAAATAGACCTACCACGACAGCAAACCAAACACATAAACACACAAAAACATACTTGGAGACTCTAAATAAAAATCTGCCTAAGCAGCAGAGACCTCCAAAGCAGACATCCAAGCAACCGCTACCCCAAAACAAAACACGTGCAACACATAGCTCTGAAAGCCAGTGTGCTGAACAGTCACAGCCCTTAAGGCTAAACAACACACCTGCTACACTTGTAATAGGTGACTCTATTGTCAGGCACACTGACGTCCCGCTCACCAGGCTGAACAAGGAGAAGGTCACGGTGAGCTGCCTGTCGGGCGCTAGGATCTGCCACATAACACACGCACTCAGGTCACTCCAAGGCAAGTACAAATATGACTCAGTCATTGTCCATGCTGGTGTGAATGACCTGAGACGTACCTCACTGGACTACATGAAAAGAAACATAGAGGAGCTCTCTCAGCATGTAGCCCAGGCCGGTAGGACCCTGACCTTGAGTAGCATCTTACCCTCACCAAGAATGATGCCACAATATGAAGACAAGATGATCAATTTCAACAATTGGCTTAAGTATTGGCGTCATTCAAAGTGGATCCAATGCCTGTCAGCTTGGGATGACATGCACGACAAGCCACGATGCTTCGCTAGGGACAGCTTGCACCTGTCACCCCTGGGCTTTCGGATATTGGCAAAGGCTCTTGCTACCCCATAGTGCCTTTTTTAGGCAAGGCTCAAAAGACAAACCCACCTCCATAGGTATCACAAGGGATAAGAAACTAAGAGTAATGCTACTCAACGCCAGAAGTCTAAACCTCAAGATGCACGCACTCGAAACTCTCCTTAGCATGGAGAACATCGATATCTGTGCAGTAACAGAAAAGTACAGTTTTGTACCTACCATAAATGTAGATGTTCGAAGATCCACATTGCTGCAGTCCTAACACTTGGGTAGTCCGCTGTCCCTCGGTCGGCCCGAATATCAGAGCATAAGGCTGACGTCGGTCAAGGCGCATTTGACTGACATCAGAACGTCAGGGTACAAATGCGCATGACCGACGTCATATCCTCAGTCTTTTCTTGCCCCAGATGTCAGAAGACCCTAAAAAAAAAGGTCAAAACCCATAGACAACAACTAAACAACCAACCAGCCTAACTCCAAAAATATGTACAATATATACAATATACCTCAGATGGATAACCCAACCCACACAACCACCTCAAACTACAGAGGGGAAGGAGGGAGGGTAAATTGGACTGCAGCAATGTGGATCTTCGAACATCTACATTTATGGTAGGTACAAAACTGTACTATGTTCTTCATCTCACATTGCTGCAGTCCTAACACTTGGGTAGAATCCCAAAGCAGAGGTAAGGGAGGATGGCTAAACTATAATGAAGCAGGAGCTGCCAAAATGCCCTGCAACACAGCAGTGGCAAAACCAGCCCTGGATTTAGAGTACAGTGGAAGGTGGTAATGCCTAGAGAAGGTATGCACTGAACTCCAAGTGGCTGCCTCCAAAATATCCTTAGTAGCCACCCCCCTCAAAAAAGCTGTTGAAGTGGCAGTAGCCCTAGTGGAATGAGGCCTAATCCCAGCTGGAATCTCTTTGCCATGATGGGAATAACAGAAAGCAATGCAAAATCCAATCCACTTAGAAATAGTTTGTTTCGACACGGGCTTGCCCTGAAAGCACAAAGCAAAAGAAACTAATAACTGCTGAGATTGACTGAACCCTTTAGTTCTGTCCAAATAATATCGCAACTGCCTGTGTACATCTAAAGTGTGCAAAATCTTTTCCCCTTTAGTTTGGGGATTTGCATAAAAAGTAGGCAAATGAATAGTTTGGTTTAAAGCCACACTAGAAACCACTTTAGGCATAAAGGAAGGATTAGTACGTAAAGACACCCTATCCTTATGGAAAATTAAGAAAGGCTCAACTGCCATAAGGGCCTGCAATTCAGAAACCCTTCTTGCAGAGGTAATGGCCAACAAAAAGCAGTCTTCCATGACAAATATTTCAACTCAGCAGTAGCTGCAGGCTCAAAAGGTTGTAGAGTGAGTTTCTCCAACACAAAATTGAGATCCCAAGCAGGAGTAGGAGCCCTTCGTGGGGGTCTTATATTCTTTGCCCCTCTAAGAAATTGCTTGAACAAAGGATGAGAAAACAATGGTGGGTCACAATCGTAGTGAGCTGAAATTGCTGCAGCATGAATCTTAATAGAAGAGAAGGACAAACCTTTGTCCAATAACTCAGTAAGATATTGAAGAGCCACACTTAAATCAGGCTCAGAAACATCCAAATCCTTAGCTGCACTCCAAAATAAAAATCTCTTCCATTTATCTGCGTACACTTTCCTTGTACTAGGCCTTCTAGCTTCCAAAATCACATTCAAAACTTGTTGTGGAAGTTGAGACCCTCTATGATTTAAAACAGAATATGCCATGCTGTTAGGTGAAGAGAGTGAAGTTTGACATTGAGCAAATGACTGTCCTCCTGGGACAACAGATGTGGAATCAAAGGCAAAGGCCATGGAGGCTTCCGTACTAGACTTCTCAGTAATGGGTACCAGTGCTGTCGAGGCCAATCTGGAGCTATCAAAATCATCCTTGGCTTGTCCTGTCTGGCCTTCAGAAGTACCTTTGGGAGGAGAGGCAGAGGTGGAAAGGCATACACATGAAGATTTTTCCAACTGAAAGAAAGAGCATCCACTTTCCAAGCTGTGGGATGAAACCGCTTTGTGCAAAACTTTGGCAGCTGGTGGTTTAGTGGACAAGCGAACAGATCTATGTCTGGAGTTCCCCAGGACACTGTCAATTTCTGAAATACATGAAGATCCAGTTTCCACTCGTGGGGATCCATGATTTGTCTGCTTAACACATCTGCTAAGGAGTTCTGTGCTCCCGGCAGAAACCTTGCCTGAAGACTTAATTGTAAACTGAGAGCAGTCTCCCACAAAATCATTGCTTGCCTGCATAGAGGATAAGAATGTGTTCCGCCTTGCTTGTTGATGTACCACATGACAGTTGTGTTGTCTGTTAGAATCAACACCTGCCCTGGAAGAAGTAAATCCTTGAAAGCCATTAATGCAAACTGGACTGCTAACATCTCCTTCAAGTTGATATGTAGATGCTGTAGTCTGACAGGCCACTTGTCTTGTATCCACTTTCCGTTTAGATGAGCTCCCCAAGCTTTGTCTGAGGCATCTGTCATTAAAATTTGACTCGCCTCTGGCCGGGTCACAGAGAGTCCCTTGTTTAGGTGACATTCCTGAGCCCACCACAAAAATTCCTTTTGAATGCAAGGTATTATTTGAATGACAGTGTCCAGATGCTGGCAGTGCTGTGTCCATACATTTTGAGATACCATTGCAACTTCCTCATATGCAGTTTGGCATTGGGAAGCACCAGAATACAAGATGCCATGAACCCTAAGGCTTGAAGGACTGTCCTTGCAGTCAGCCCGGACTGAAGAGATAGATGATGGAAGTAAAGGGAAAGATTCTTTTGTTTGTCCGGGGTTAGAAAGGCCATCTGGGATGCTGTATTCAGTCTTACACCCAGAAAGCACATGTCTTGAGAGGGTACTAGACTGGACTTTATTTCGTTCACAGAATACCCCAGGCATCTTAGCACTGCTATCACATATTCCAAATGACGAAGAAGCTCGTCCCTTCCTTGAGCCAGAATCAGGCAATCGTCCAAATAAGGATAGATTTGAATTCCTTTTAGCCTGAAGAAAGCTATCACTGGAGCCAGAACTTTCGTAAATACTCTGGGCGCAGTAGATAAGCCAAAGGGCAATGCAGAGAACTGATAGTGAGAAGTCCCAGTCCGAAAACGCAGATACTTCCTGCAACTTAGCCTGATAGGAACATGAAGGTAAGCCTCCTTGAGATCCAAAGTTACCATCCAATGATCCTTGCCCAGTAGAGGTAAAAGCTGTTGTAACGTCAACATTTTGAACTTGGGAATGTCCAGATAAGTGTTGAGGATAGATAAATCCAAAATTGGTCTCCACGTGTTCCCTTTTTTGCCACAAGGAACAGGCGAGAATAAAATGGTAGGGCCCTTTCTGGCATAGGAACCGGCTGTATGGCCCCTATTTGGAGTAACAGAGAAATTTGCTTGTGAGCCTCTATTCTTTGTTGAGGAGGAATGTCTGGCATGCCTTTGAAAGGAGGCAAGGTATGGAAATAAAACCTGTAACCGTGATGTATGATATCCAGTACCCATCTGTCTTGGGTAATCAAACTCCAATTTTCTTTGAAAAGTGCCAACCTTCCTCCCAAAGGTGCTGCCAGGCGAGAAGGTTCTGGCAGCTGAAAAGGTAGGTCATTGGGTCTGTTTACGAAAGGACTGACCCCTGCCCTCACCCGAAGACTGTGCAGGAGAACTCCCTGCTCTAGGCCTGAAAGAGCCCTGACCTCTGCCCCTGCCACGTCTAGATCTACCCCTAGACTGGGAATCATAAGAAGGATACGTCCACCCTTTAGTAGGCCAATTTCTACTAAACTTTGGAGGCTGAACCTGCAAAAAAACTTTAACAGTCTGCATAGACTTAGCCTTGTCTTCCATTTTCTTTAAAACTGCCTCAACAGGAGAACCAAACAAGATATCAGATTGCAAAGGGGCATCCAAAATCCTAGTTTTAACATGGTCAGATAAATTTTGATCCCTCAGCCAGGCATGCCTGCGAAGAACTGACCCAGTGGCAGCCACCCTAGACGAGGCCTGTACAGCATCAAAACCACATTGCAAAGAATACTTACCCACCTGTTCAGAAACATGCACTAAATCTTGTAACTCTTTACAATCAATACCTTCCGCCAGAGCATCAACCTTAGATTTCAACTGCGAAAGGAGATAATTTTGATATTTCAACATGTGAAACTGGCAATTCAAAGCTCTCATGGCTAGAGTGGAAGAAGTATAAACTTTCTTTCCCCATCTATCCAAGGCCCTGGCCTCTTTATCTGCAGGAACCGGATTCTTGACAACAGAAGCCTTAACACCCTTAGGCCCCTGGCTAACAGTTTCTGGGTCTGCCCTAGGACTCTTAAAAAGATACTTATGAGCTTCAGGCACCCTGTAATACCTATCTGGTTTAACAGGAGCAGGAGGCAAAGAATCAGGATTAAGAGAAGCCTCTGCAAACACATCTTCCACCACATTCAGAACAGGAGGTATAGCTAAAGGCCTATGCTGGAGTAAAATCCTAAATTCCCTAACCCTTTTCCTGCACTCAGAGAACTCCTGTCCTTCCCATTTAAAATGCTCTCTCATGGAGTGCAGGGTCTCTCAACAAGAAAAATCGTCAGCAGGAGAAGCAGAAGGAGCAGAATCATCCACATCAGAAGCAGAATAATGACAACAGTCCTGCAAGTGTTCAGTCAAGACTCAGACACATCCGAAGCCTGTGCATAATCCCCCAACACAGGTTCCATCCTAGGCGTCTTATCAGGAGGGGCATAGAGCCTCTAATTAAAGTAATTAAATCTTCTGCCATTTTAACCATGTGCTTCTTGGGCATTGAACCTGAAGAATTGGGAGTGACACCCGCAGATGCAACACTAGACCTGCCTCTAGGAGAAGCCTTGGAAGCAGAAAGAGAGGGCCTAGACACCTTAGGAAGGGAGGGAGTACAGTTATCTGAGAAGCCCCTACAGCCTGACCTGCCTCCTGGGAGGCCACATCCTGTAAAACAAAGTTTCTCCCTGGGACTCCAGAGAGGCCTCCGCCGGAACCACCGGTTCCACTGACGCCTCTAAAGAACCGGCGTCCGTTCGGACGACTCCTCTAACCTAGGTTTAACTGCCTTGTCCTTGCGCTTCTTTGAGGAAGCCGCGCCGGAGCATCCGACGGCATATTGTAATTGCACCGCTTCCCAAAGACCAACCTGGAACAATCCAACCTTCGCTTTATAGTGCGCTTATTAAACCTAGCACAAAAGCGACATCCAACAACGTCGTGCTCAGGTCCCAAACAAGGTATACACAAATTATGGTAATCCCTATGCGGTATCTGTTTCCCACAAGAAATACAGTTATTCACTTTTTCTGACATCCGGTAAACCACTGAGGCAAGAAAAAACCAAAATATTCCCCAACGGGGTACTTAACCAACTCTGACTTCGGTCTGAAACTCCGAATTCGAAAAATTTCAGAACGCCGAACGGCACTTGCAACACTGCTTCTGCATCGGACCATACAGCAAAAAAGACTGAGGATATGACGTCGGTCATGCGCATTTGTACCCTGACGTTCTGATGTCAGTCAAATGCGCCTTGACCGACGTCAGCCTTATGCTCTGATATTCGGGCCGACCGAGGGACAGCGGACTACCCATGTGTTAGGACTGCAGCAATGTGAGATGAAGAACATCCTGGTTCAAGGCTCCCGAGAGCACCCCAGCACTACCAGGTTATACCTCATACCATGCTTTTCGGCCCCAAAACTTGGACCAAACCACAAAAGGAGGGGGAGTATCAATATTCGTCAAAGATACCCACACCTCCAGGTTGGTGGCACAGCACGAAACATCAGAGACTATCCATGTGCAACTAACAGTGGGTAAAACTGCCTTCCAGTTTATAGCCTGCTACAGACCACCCTCCCAAACCCAGGAACCCCACTCGGCCTTCCTGAGAACACTGGAAAATATGAAGGTCTCTCCAAACACCATTATATTGGGCGACTTCAACTACCCAAACATAGACTGGGAGCATTTCTCTAGCTCCAACACCCTATCCCAAAGGTTCCTAGAATTTATAAACTCAAATGCTATGGAACAACTTGTTACCACTCCCACAAGAGGGAAAAACATACTGGACCTGATCATCACTAACATGGGGACTCTATGCTCCAGACCAGAAGTGTATCCCTCACTGGTAAGATCAGACCATAAACTAATCTCACTGGATATTCACATCCCGACCCCACCCCCTGACCAGAAAACCACAGTGAAAAACTTATCTAAAGTAAATTTCACACCCCTCAAAACTGAGGTGGAATCCATCAAAGCCCCTGGGCCTGTGGAAAATACGGCCCAGACCGCAGAATCCTTTATAAACGCATTCTATGAACACCTTCAGGAATGCATGGATCATGCAATCCCAAATAAAACCAAGACCCAATCCTCCAAAGGCAGACGTCCTGTCTGGTGGACCCCAGCCATAAACAAACTATACAATAGAAGGAGGAAGCTACTACATGATAGAGCAAAATCCCAAAAAGGGAAGGCATCTCTGATCAGTATTAGCAACAAACTACGGACACTCATAAAATCGTCTAAGGCCAGCTTCGAGAGAAAAATAGTACAGGACACTAAGGATAATCACAAGGCTTTCTTTAGTTATGTTAGGAACCTGGGTGGGAATTCCCAGATATGCTCAGAATTAGTCCAAAATGACAAAAAATACACCGAACCCACAGACATTGCCAACATCCTAGCTAACAGGTTCAGAGCAAACTCCCCCCCCCCACCAAAAGGGCAAATAACTATCCCAGCAGAGTGCTGCCCCCCTGACATCTCAAATGCTCAGGTAAGAGCCACCCTCTCCAAAGCTAAAAACACAGCATCAATGGGACCAGACGGTGTCCCGGGCTGCGTCCTACATGAACTCCAAGAAGAGCTAAACCCAAACATAAAACTACTGTTCAATCTCAGCCTTACTACAGGATATGCACCCAAAGAGTGGCGTACAGCAACAGTGATCCCTCTCCACAAAGGTGGTGCCTCAACGGATCCTGGAAACTATCGCCCCATAAGCCTGACTAGCTTGGTCTGCAAAGCTATGGAAAGGATCACCGTGGACCTCATAAATAAAGATATTGGGGACCTACAGACACTGGATCCTATCCAGTTCGGCTTTGTTAAGGGCAGATCCTGCCTCTTAAACCTGGTCGATTTCTTTGAAACAGTCACCAAGGCCATTGACGAGGGGGAGGTGGTCCACACAGCCTACCTGGACCTCGCAAAAGCCTTCGATACAATACCCCACTCGGGCATTGTAGATAAGCTCACCAGCTTAAATATAAACCCCTATGTCACTAGATGGTTTGCAAACTGGCTCAAGGACAGAACACACATGGTTAGAATTGCTGGAGCCATGTCAGATTCCAAACCAGTTACAAGTGGCGTCCCACAAGGCTCAGTCCTGGGACCTCTCTTGTTCGGTATATATTTCTCGGAGGTACAGGCAAACACGGAAGGACTGTGGCTGACCAAGTTCGCAGATGACTGCAAACTGGGCGCCGTAATCGACTCTCCAGCCGACACAAGCATCCTCCAAAAGGGCCTCATAGAAACAGACAACTGGTGCCAGAGCCATGGCCTCAAGCTAAATGCCAAAAAGTGTATAGTCATCCCCGTTGGCAAAAACAAAGTGCACACAAATTACCACATAGGTGGTAATCCATTAAGTACAGAGGAAGCAATTAGGGACCTGGGGACCCAGGTTGATAGCAATCTCTCATTTGACAACCACGTGGCCAAAGTGGTTAGAAAAACATTTTATATAACCCACCTAATCATGAAGGGATTCACATCTAGATCAGGGGTGGTCATCGTGCCTCTTTACTCATCCCTCATCAGGCCCATAATTGAGTACAATGCCCCTTTTGGGATGTACCTTACCAGACACCTGCAGCAACTGGAAAGACCCCAAAAGTACCTCACCAAGAGGATCAAAGGGCTCAAACAGATGCCATATGCTGCCCGGTTAAAGAAACTCCAGCTCTACTCAGTGGCATACCGCCTGCTCAGAGGCGATCTGTGCCTGACGTATAAAGCCATGTCCAACCCGGAATGAATGGACATGCTGCACCTCAGAAAATCTAAATCCCATCGAGCTACGCGCTCGAGAGACTTGAACCTCAGCACTGAAATAAATAGGACATGCTGGAGGGACAGATTCATAACCCAGAGGCTCCCTTCACTCTGAAATAAAATCCCAGTCCAGGTTAGGCAGAGTCCCTCATTGACTCTCTTCAAGAGGAATCTTGATGATTGGATGGGAGATCGTAGGTTTACCCCGGGTATCACTTCTGTGTCACTGTTAGACAGAGGCACAGTATACTAACCTCGAAAAAGGGCATAGTAAAATTAATTTAAATTTAAAATGGGTGGCGAAAGCCAAACACACTCTGGCTAGGCTTATAAATGCCCTAGGGCAGATAGCCTAGTATGAACCTATGAACCTTACTTATGAGGTGGGTCATGTAGAAGGTTTTCTGTACAATGGACGCAACACGGTGGTCAAAAGTCAGGTTGCTTTCAACCTGGGTACCAGAATCCCTCATGATTGATTGCGTGCTTAGGACATTGTTATTAATGTGATAATTTGTGGGGAATTCACTCTCCCTAAAGGGGGATGATGATGCAGTTTCTGGTATTCAGCTTGAGGCCATGTTTCTGGCATCAGTCATCTGTCTGAGTGAGACCCTCTTGGAGGATGTCCACATCACTAGGGGAATTGATGACAGCACCGACCTTGCAGTCATAAGCAAACATGGTCAGCCATAGCCCACTGGTTTTGGCCTGCACCTCAGAAAAGTTTTCCAAATAACAGAGGCCCCAAGACTGAACCCTGGGGTACACAGCTTATTAAGGCTCTACTGTTTAAGGTGGCTTCCCCTATTTTGACTTGGTGGGTTCTATCAGTGAGCCAGTTTGCTACTCATATCTGGTAACATATGGACTGATGCCTAGTTGAGAGAGTTTATTTATTATGCCCAAGTGGGGAATAGTGTCAAAGGCTTTGACCAAGTCAAGGAAGGCAGTGTGCACAGTCTTCTCCTCATCCATGGCTTTGATGACTGTCTCAAAGAAGTCGACCAAATTTAGCAGACATGACCTTCCCTTGATGAAGCCAAACTGTGTGGGATCCAGTGATTGGAGGTTGCCAATGTCCTTGTTAATGAGGTCCATGATAATTCAATTCCATGGCAGATCAGGTTAGTTAGGCTGATGGGTCTAGAATTTCTTGGATCGGTGGACACTCCACCTTTGTGTAAAGGGATGACAGTGGTTGTCCTCCACTCAGCTGGGACGAAGCCAGTGCTCAGGCTTTGGTTGGGGGTGCCTAATGGTGCTGCACGTTCCTGCCTGAGTTCACGTAGGCTGCAACCTAGGATGTTATTGAGTCCCATGGAGGCTGTATTTTTTTGCCTTTGAGAGAGAGCAGTGATGACCTGTTCCATAGTTATAAGGGGAAGAGGACAGGTACTGAGGATGTCCTGATTTACTGATGGGGGGGGGGGGGGGGCAGAGGGGAAAAGTTTTCGCTGAATCTGTCCAACCAGCAAGTTTGCTATATCTATGGTATTTGTATATGTGGTGTCCTTGACCACCAGTTCTGAACAATCTGAGTGCTTCCTTTGAGGGTGCGGACATATGTGAAGAAGGGCTTATGACTGTCTCTAGTAGAAGTGGCCAATTTGGACTCAAAGTTTGCTTTGGAGGATTTCACTAGTGCTCTTATTTGCTTTTTCAGGCTAAGGAGACATTGCTTCCAATTGAGCACCTGCTCTTCCTTGGTATTGGACAGCAATTTTTTCCTTTTGTTATAGAGTTTATTTATTGCAGATGTCCACCAGACAGGCTTATTTTTCCTTGCGGAGGATGATTTAGTCCCATTGGGTATTCCTGATTCCATGCATCTATATAAATGTTTGTACAGTGCTTTGGTCTAGTTTTGGATATTGGTGCCAATTCCTACACAGTAGGAGGGGGCTGGGGGCTGTGAAGCTGTTTATATCATCTATCAGAAGGCTGTAATCGGCTTTGGAGAAGTTTTTATGCCTGATCCTAGCTAGAGGGGGTTGGGGGACATTATGGTCGGATCTTACCAGGAAGGATGATACTATAGGGATGCTGCAGTGGTTAATCATATTGGTTAATACCAAGTCCAAGACGATATCACCTCTTGCGGGGGTATCGACTAGCTGTTCCAAGGTATTTGCATTGACAAAATCAAGGAATCTCTGGGCATTTGTATTCTGGCATGAGTAATTCTTCCAATCTATGTTTGCAAAGTTAAAGTCACCCAGGATCAGAGTAAAGAGTTGACTCTTGATAGATTCGAACAGGTCCAAACAGTCGGACTGGGCATCTTGAGTCAGATTTGGGGGCCAGTGCTAGCTATGATTTGAATAGGGATCTTGTCAATGGTTAACTGTACCTGGGGTGTCTCCTGTGCGTCATACTGTTTGACCAGCCTGGAGGTGTGTACGTCTTTAATGTATATTGAAACTACACCTTCTCTAGCTTTACTGCCCACAGTTTGGGTTCTGAATATAAGATAGGATGAGTAACCAGGTAAGGCTGGGGTGCTCTCCGCAGCTTTGAACCAGATTTCTGTGACTGCACAGATGTCAGCATTTTCCTGGGTTAGGAATGCCTGCAATGAGTGCAATTTCATGTTTAGACTCCTAGCATTTAGCAGCATGACCTTTAATTGGTGTTTTGCTGAAATTTTTATGTTGGTAGTTTTAACCTCATCACTCTTCCTAAAAAAGGCTCTATAGGGGAGGCAAGAGCCTTTGCCAGAAGCCTGAAGCCCAGGTGAGAGAGATGCAGGCCATCTCTGGCAAAACATTGTGGTCTGTCAATCATATCTTTCCAGGCTGTCGGGTACTGGATCCCCCTGGAATGACACCAGAAACTAAGCCAATTGTTAAAGTCAATCATTTTCTGTTTGCACTGAGGCATAAATCTGGGTGATGGCAGAATGCTGCTTAAGGCTAGGGATATACCTGCCTGGGACACAATCAGCGAGCTCAATCATGTCTCTCTTCATATAGTCCAGAGAGGTATGTCTCAAAGTCATTCACACCAACATGGACTAGGACAGAGTCATAACAGTAACTGTTGTTGAGAGACTTGAGTGCGTATGTGATATGGCAGATTCTGGCACCTGACAAGACAACTAACCGTGACTTTTTCCTTATTCAGCCTAGTCAGAGGCACACCTGTGTGTCTCACAATGGAGTCTCCTATACCTAATATGTTGGGTTTATGGTGAAGCCTTAGTGGCTGTGAGGCACAGGTGTGAGGACTATGTATGTATGTGGTGTGGAGGGCTGTGGAGATCGTGTGTGTTTTTGCTTTGGCGGTCTCCGTGTTGTTTGGATATGTTAATGTGCAGGACCTCAGCATATGTAGGTGTGTGCTGTGTGGGTGGTGTTTGAGGTACAGTGATTGTGTTGACAACCTTTTAGGTGCCAGATATACTGGCTTGAGGGGGAGTGAGCTTGGACTATAGGTTCCTAATGTAATTGCATCTCTCACAAATTGTCTCTCTAGGTGGTAGAAGTAGATGGTTGTCTGTGTACATGAGGCAGTTGCTACATTGTCTCAGGATGCCCATATCAATCAGACTATCAAGAGAAACTGTAGGAAATTGTCCATCCATATTTGTCAGAATCTGACGGAGAAAGGCCAGGGAGAGCTAAGGGGTGGGCCTAAAGCCCCAAGTGCTTAAACCAAAACTAAGAGCTTAGAATAACACTTAATTTAGACAGGCTATAAACAAGCAGTAATAAATGCAACAGAAAAAAAGCAGTTGACCACTTTAGAAAACAGGCAGCAAGTAGCAGGAAAAAGCAAAGCAAAATGAAGTAACAGAGTAGTAGGAAGAAACACAACTTAGAAAAACATAAGCAGCTGAATAAATGGTCTTTTTTTTTTTTTTTTTTTAATATATAAAGTGGAAAGGGAGAGAGCAGGAACAGAAAACAATTCAAGGTTAAGGGACTAAGGGGTTTGGCCTTCCCAAATGATTTATGTGGTTGGGAAACCTGTTCCAGAGCAGCAGCATCCTCTATGAGATATATCTGTCCCTCGAAATATTCACTTGATATTGCAGAACAGGTTTATATCCTTAGAGTATTTCTAATGCCATTTGACTTGCTGATGTGCAGTAAATCTGTCAGTATTGGGTCGGAGGACACCTTGTATGCCCGACATAGGTCACCTCTTAGAAGTCTGTAGGATACCAAATACAGTGATAGGGTTTTGAATCAGTCCATGTAAGACATGTTGTTTAGGCCTCAATTCCTTTTAGTAAGGTATCTCTGTGGGTGTTCCAGTTGTTTCATGTAAAGAGCTGTTCAGCAAACAGGTAAAACAGAATCAAAGAGTATGGCAGACAAGGTTTGACAGTATTTTTAACTGCTTTCTGAAACAATATGAAAAAGATTCATTATGAACATTATGTTATACAATGCTGCTTAGTCTTTTTTTTTTTGTATATTCTTTTCCAGTCTGAATGTGTTCTGGGCAGCACAGTGATGTAAAAGTTTGTAATATTGCCTCAAAGTGCTTGGTGTCGTCCTCCACCTCAGAAACATAATAAAAGAACTTCTACAAAGCTGAGACATGAAATGCCTCCTGCAAAGTGTTAAAATTCTGGTGTTATTTCATATAAATGAAACACGAGACTGGCAACCATTCTCCCTAGGGAAAGGCTTTTAATTTATTACACAGCAGAACTGGTAATATAGATTTGTTTATTAGTTAAAAAAAAACATTTATTGAAACATCTTTAATCAAAAACATCACAATAATTTGCTTTCTTCATTTGTGAAGGTCTACTAAAATTAATTTTAACACACTATTCAATTTGCTCTATGTGAAAATAAAGTACAATTGTGAGAGCGTCCTACTTACCTGTAAACTGTAGATGTTCATAGAACACACTGCCTTACTGGCATATGGGTAGTAGTGCCCTGCTACCTTATCTCTGGCAGTCTACCAAAGCTCAGAGCTTCACTCCCTACCACCTGAGAGCACAGGGACTGCCTTTCATATTGACAGGACCTTTTCAGCTTTCTAGGGTCCAGAAGGATGAAAAGATACAAATGCAAGCTTGTCAACACCTACTGTTCCAAACCAAAAAACACACACATCTATACACCCACCAAATAGACCGCAAAGCTCAACAACACTCTCAACACCAAACAATGTACATCCAAAAAAGGGGGGGGTGGGATGGGTGGCTACTTCCAGTAAGGCACAGTGTTCTACAAACATCTACTGTTACAGGTAAGTAGGACTTATACAACTGTACTATGTTCAACAAACATAATGCCTTACTGGCATATGGGTAGATTCCCAAAGCTTACGTAACCTGGGAGGAGGCAGGACAAATGTCAAGCAGCTCTTAGTGAATGGTCCTAGTAAAGCTTACTTTGGATATAGAAAAGGCTTTCAAGCTAACAGTTTTCATAAAAGTATATACAGAAGAGCAAGTTTCTGCCTCTGGAATACTTCGAGTGCACTTCTTTCCAGTAAGCCACAGAAGAGGAAAAGGCCATGGTGGAATGTGCCTTTACCCTGCCTGGATTTAACTTGTCAAGGTGGGCATAGCAAAAAAAAAATATATATATATATATACACACACACACACACACACACACACACACACCAGAGAACAACCAATATGCAATGATTTGCTTAAAGACAGGATGACCCATCTTTGCCCCTGTGTAAGAAATAAAAAGCCTTTCAGCCATTCTGAAGTTTTTTGTTCTGTCAAGGTAGTACCTGAGCTGCTAATGCACATTCGAGTTATGAAGTATCTTCTCCATAATTCTTAGGATCTGGAAAGAACACAGAGAAATTAACAAACTGATTGAGAGTGAACTTTGAGACCACTTTCGGCATGAAAGAAGGATTAGTACGTAACACAATATTATCCTTGTGGAAACTCAGGTAAGTTTGTTTGCCCCATAGCAAGAGCTTGCAGCTCAGAAACTCACCTTGCAGACGTCAAAGCAATACGCAAAACAGCTTTCCACATTAAAAACTTGAGATCAGCTTGAGTTGCCAGTTCAAAAGGTGGAATGGTCAATTTTTCAAGGACATAGTTGAGATCCCGCAAAGGAGGAATTTGATTGTGAGAGGGTTTCGTATGCAAAACTCCTTTCATGAATAGTTTTACCAAAGGAGAAAAAAGGAATAAGCCACAGTCAGACAAGAAGAGATTGCCACTAAATGCACCTTAATGGGTGCATACAAGAAGCCATCCTGAAATAGTTCCACCAATATTTCAAGACCAGATAGATATATGTTGATGTCAAGGAATCCTCTGTTCCCATTTAGCCAATCTTAGAAAACCTCATCCATTTTTAAACATCAGATTTTTCTAGTAGCAAGTTTTCTGGCCTCCATTAACATCTGCTGTACCACCTCATGAAAAAAGTGCCTAAATGAAGTCAAGACTGAAATCAGCCAGGCTGTTAGTTGTAGTTGCTCCAGACTCTGGTGCACCAGTTTCCTCAGAGACTGAGAGCAAATCCAGAGTGTGAGAAAGTCTGTGGTAATTGCCCTTGGCCAATAACATTAGAAGACAGAACCAAAACTTCCTGGGCCAATAGTATACCACAATGATAATTCACATTTATTTCTTAGCCTTCAGTAGTACCTTGTGAATCAGTGGAAAGGGTGGAAAGGGTCTGTTTTGAAAGGAGACGAAAAGATCCATTTGAGGTGTCCCCCACATCTGGACTAGATCCGGGAACACTATAGCCTTAAGTTGCCACTAGTGCAGGTCTGCTCAGAATTTGCTTAGTCTGTCTGTCACAGCATTTTGCTCTGCGGGAATGTACAATGCCTGAAGAGTCAAAGAATGCTGTAAAGCCAGCTTCCAGGCCATCACTGCCAACTGACACAGAGGATGTGGATTTTACACCTTTGTCTGCTGAGGTACCACATCACTGTGGTGTTGTCCCTAACCACCAGAAGAGGGCACAGAGTCCACAGGCAGTGAAGGCCTTTCAAGTCATGGATTAATACCAACATTTCCTTGAAACTGATGTGCCATCCTGCATCTTTGGGTCCCCAAATGGCTTGTACTTGCACTCCCATTGACACAGCTCCCTAAGCAAAGTCAGACAAATCTGTCTGGGCAGAATGCATCAGAACAGGGGAGAAGAAAGGGAGACCTGGACTGATATTCCACTTTGCTCTCCACCACTGTAACTCTCATCTGATGAAGGGCAACACCGACAACTGAGATTCCAGGGTTTATAGGTGCTGGGTCCAACAATTCTAGACATACCACTTAATTTTCCAGATGTGGACATGGGACAGTGGTATCATGAGAATCATGAATGCTCCAAGTCCAAGAATTTTTAGGAATTCTCTTGCAAAGGTGAAGTTCCTCCTGGAGAATTCATGAAACGCCATGTGATAACACAGGATCTTGTCTTCGAGAAGAAATGCCATTCTTTTACTGGAGTTGACTAAGGACCCCAGGAATATGAGTCTTTGCAAGGGTGTCAGGCATGACTTCTGAAGATTCAACTTGAACCCTAGTTGGGAGAGAGAGGTTATCTACAAGTCTTAGAAAGATGGAAGCTGAGCCCTGAAAGGACTATGCTAGTAACAATAAAACATAAATGTCCACACACTGGCATAATAAAACACATTGAAAAAACAAGGGGGATGGAGGAAGGGAGCGGCTACTGCAGCAGTGATCATTTCAATATCTACTGTTATGGTAAGTTCAACTTACACAACTGCATTATGTTCACCATTTTGATCATTACTGCAGTAGCCTTAGCTATATGGGTAGATTACCCTACCTTACATTTGGGAAGTGGAAGGAGAAGAGTCCAGAAGCCCCTGTAGAATGGTCCTTGCAACATCTGATCTAGATCTAGAGAAGGAATCAACCTTATAATGCTGTGTAAAACTACATACAGAAGACCAAGTTGCTGCTTCGACAACAATTCTAGAACCCAACCCTTTCTAAAAAGCCATAGATGAAGCCAAGGCCATGGTAGGATAAGCTCTGACCCTGCCTGGAATAGCTATGTTGTGTTAAGTATAATAAAAGGTAAGAGCCTTAGACAACCATTTTGAAATAACCTGTTTTGACACAGGTCGTCCCTTCTTACCTTCACAAGAAAAGAACAACTGATCCGAAGATCTGAAAGACTTAGTTCTGTCAAGACAGTACCAGAGATGTCTGTGGACATCCAAGGTATGGAGTATCCTTTCTCCCTCATTTCTGGGTTCAGAAAAGAAAGTGGGAAGATGGATAGTTTGTCTGAAAGTGAAGGCAAATGAAACTTTAGGCATAAAAAAAGGATTAGTTCTGAAAGAAACTCTTATTTCTATAAAAGATGATGGAGGATTGACTCACCATAAGAGCCTGCAATTCAGATACCCCTCTTGCAGAGATCAGAGCAATCAGTAAAACTATTTTCCATGTTAAGAACCTCAAGTCATCCAGGTTAGCTGGTTCAGATAGAGCAAGTGCAAGCTTCTCCAATACAAAATTAAGATCCCAAAGAGGGGCCACCAGTCCATTTGGAGGCCTCCTGTGCAAAACCCTTTTCAAAAACATTTTGACATGAGACTGCACTGACAGAGGAGTATCCATGGCTAGACATGCTAAAATGACTGATAAATGAACCTCTAACCGGAGTAAAAAAGGTCATTGCATAGTAACTTTCACAAATATAATAAAACCAAAGAATCACTAGCCCTGGAATGGATGCTGGTTATGTTGTTGGCACACAATAAGAAAACCTTTTCCATTTGATAATATATGATTTTCTAGTAGCAGGCTTACTTGCCTCCATTAGTATCTGCTGCGTGTCCTCAGTAACCTCCATTAGTATCTGCTACATGTCCTCAATAAAGACATTCCTAAAAGAATTAAGTCCCTATCACCCAGACAATCAACTGGAGTTGACTGGTGTAGGGAGTGCATCAGACATCCCTGTTTTTGTGCAAGTAGATCTAGTCTGTGAGGAAACTTGTGATAATTGCTCACGGCCATTTCCAAAAGAAGGGAAACCTACAGTTGCCTGGGCCAGAAGGGAGTCACCACAATGATCCTGGGAGATTTCTTCTGAATCTTTAGAAGTACCCCAGATATTAGTGGAAAGGCACACAGGAACATTTATGTCCAAGGAAAAGAAATAGCAACCATCTTCTTGCATGGAGTCTTGGATCAGAATCTTGTAAGCGGATTGTTCACAGAGGAGAGAAAGAGGTCTACTTGAGGAACTCCCCACAGATAATGCTACTTTCAATTTGTTAGGGTTTTCCCTAGGCCTGCTCAGCTTGTCTGCCACACAGTTTTGCTCTGATGGAATGTAGGATACCTGTAGAGTGAGATTGTGCTGTGAAGTTATATCCCAAGCTAACACGGCTAGTCTGCAAAGAGGGAACAACTGGTTCCCTTTTGCCTGTTGATGTACCACATGATTGCTATAATCTGTAACAACCTAAAGGGGTACAGAGGAGCAAAGATGATTCATAGAGTTGAATGCCTTGATCAGGGCAAACATCTCTTTTATATTTACATGCTTGGGTCTGTCCTTGGTATTTTACACATCTTGCAGTTTTAACCCTTCTAAAACTGCTCAGCAAGCAAAGTCTCGATCTGTGGTGACTGACTGCTTTGAAACAGGGAGGGAGAAAGGGAGACCTGGATTTAGGAATATCTGCTATCTCCACCAATTGATTTCTCATCTGACAACCCCAGCGATGGAACTTGAAAAGACAAAAGGAGTTGGTGCTGGGATCAGAGAGATTTCAGATACCACTGTATCACTCTCATGTGGAGTCTTGTCAGGGGTATCTTGAGAATCACAGAAGTCATGAGTTTCAAAATCTAGAGGTATTCCCTCATAGTGACTGATGTCTGAGTGGAAAACCCTAAAATAGAGCTCGATATAGATCTATTTTTTCATGTGAAAGAAAAGTTCTTTCAACTGTGGTGTCTAGTCGACATCCCAGAAAAAAAACAATGATGTGAGGAGCTAAGAAAGACTTTTGAATGTTCTCTTGGAATCCCAGCTTGTATAAGACAGCTCTCATCCAAGACAGTGAGTCCTGTCACTTTGAAAAATACTCTGCAAAGATAAGCAAGTCAGCAAAATATGGAAAAATGTGGATACCGTGGAGCCTGTAATGGGCTACACACTTTGTGAATATTCATAGTGCAGTGGACAGACCAAAGTGTAAGGGAAAGATTTGATATTGTGATCCAGACACACAAAATTTTAAGAAGTGCCTGAAATCCGGATGAACAGGGGTGTGCTAAGCATCTTTTAAATCTAGCGTTACCAGGAAACTTGAAGGCAGAAGAAGAGGTAACAGTTTGAGGTGACGACATTTTGAATTCGGGCACTATCGCAAATAGGTTTAGGAAAGAAAGCACAAAAAATGATCTCCAATCATTTTCTTTCCTTCTTTGGCACTAAAAATATCCTTGAATAAAACCCCTTACCCACCTGGGAAGGGGAAACTGGTTCATCATACTGTAGGACAGCATGTGATGAAGGACAGGTGGAAATAAGAGTTTGGTCTTGAGGATAATAAATTATCCCCTTGAAAGGAGGAATTTACTTCCATTGTCACCACTGCCATCTGTAACCTGGATGAATGATCTACAGAACCCGTATATCTGAAACTATCCATTTCCAAACAAAAAAGCAGAAATTCAGACTTTCCTAGAAGACAAAATGTGGTGCGCCAGGGGGAATCACTCTGACTTATTGGACTGTCCTAAATTTTGGCAGTTTCCAGAATTCTTCTTGGAATCCCCTTGCCATTTCTTCTTAAATGTCTGGTTACCTGCATTTTGTTGAGACTGTGCTTATTCTGTTTATCAAAGTCAGGTAAGAAGTTTGAGAATCCCTTGGAAAATCTGGAAAAGGAGGGCTGAAAAATCTTAAGAGATTCCATGTATCAGCTTAACCCTTTTGTGAAGTAACCTGTTTTGGGGGACACCACAGGGAGGTCCTTGATTGGCGGGGGGTTGGACGGGGCTCGATTGGGCATTGGTTGCAACGTGCAGCGGTCAAGGTTCGGATGTTGGGCACTTTATTGCCAGGAATGGGAACCTGGTGAAGGAATTGCTTGGTAATGCCATTGGTTTGCCCTCTACATTCAAGTTTATATATAAGAGGCGTGTGAGTATTGGAAACATAGTAGAAAGACCATGTAATAGCCGCGGTGGTGCAGCGGTAGCATTGTTGCCTCACAGCAAGAGGTTCTCCCATTCGATTCTCAGCTGGAGCGTCTTCTGTGTGGAGTCTGCATGTCCTCCCCGCGGTTGGGTGGTGTTCGAAAGACATGTGTGAATGGGCATGCCTTCGTTGAAGGTTGGGTGTCTGGTTGGCACCTCGGCAATGTAAAAATCTACTGCCAATCATTAGCGGACCGGAGTTCCGCTGTGGCAACCCCTAACCGGGAAAAGCCGAAAGAAGTAGAAGATAGGTGAAGGCTGCCAGCCTAGCCAGAGAGAATTTTGGAGATAATTCTGTCATCTGTAAATATTAATGTAATGACAGTACACTCTCCTGGCAGAAAGCTGACCAAGTAAAGCATGTTTTGACCCTTTGATCTAAAGTTGGCTCCAGACGGTCTAGGTGAAGACATTCTTTCTATTGTTTTAACCAAGAGCTAAATTGCTAGATTTAAACATGCAAATGCATTTTTATTGCTCTGCTTCCTGACCAGCTGCAAGATAACACAAGGAGATGTTAAGAATGTAAATGTAGTTTCTCTTAGCCTGGGACCCAGGGAAGTGTGTAGAATGATGTAATGGGAACCAGGAATGTGATTTTAAAAACAGAGATAATCTGAGGGCATTAAGCATTTTTTGTCTTGACCATCCAACTCATCAGCACTCTGCCTGTTTCTATATGTAAGTTATCTTAGATTTGTGTTTTCTCTTATAAATAGCTAGAAATTAGAAATAGCTAGAAACTAGAAAGATTAGACTAAGTGTTTTTCTGTGATTTAAGAACTGTACTACTGAATTATTTTAAGTATTTCTCTGTGATCTCTGAACTCTTGACTAGCACTGTGTAGTAATAAGCATTGTCTTGTGTTTTTATTATTTATTATTAAATATTTTAAAACCTTTCAAACGTGGCTGTTTTGTGTAGAGATAAGTTACGCTCTAAGAGTACATTGCATATTTATAGTGATCCTGTACCAAGTCCCTCTAATAAGCCTTGACTGTTGAGTCACACTTACCAATTGGATAGTAATATTGCACAGTAATAATTGAACACGCTTTTAAGGGCCTTTGAGTAGCTGATAATTATTAGTGTGCGGTAGCAGGGTACTATCGTATAGTCTGGGAAAAGGGGGCACAGCTGGAGAACCTTTGCCACCCTTCCCCAGGAGTGTCTGTGTGGTTGTATAAACTTCTCAAAGTGTGTGTGTGTGTGTGTGTGTGTGTGTGTGTGTGTGTGTGTGTGTGTGTGTCAGCTACTTGGGCAGGGACACGAAGCACTGCTTGGACAGAGAGGGTGCTAGAGGTTTTAGCTTGCCCACTAGGCTGAGATCTGGACCCCACAACTGTGCCAGTGTGGAGTCTTATTGGGGACCTGGAGAGCAAGGGAGCGACCAGCCCCGGACTGACTATGATCTCTATGTGCTCTTAAGGGAAATTGCACTTTACTGTATTTGTTATCCTTTCCTCCTATATGAGACGCCCCTCACTGGTGTTAGTGGTGAGGATCGAGGCTCCTTGATTTCTGGGCCAGGGCACGGGCGTCACACCTTTCATCACACTTTTTGATCACCCTTGCAGCACAGGGGCCCAAAACTAAATCTCTATCCAAAGGGGAATATAAAATCTCATTCTTAAAACATCAAGGAGGTTCTGAGAAGGCAAACGTTCAAACATCCTGAAAATAATACCAGTAACCATAGACCTTGAAGTATCAGCAGAGTCACACAAACACACACTGTATACAGTAAATAGCAACTTGAACAATAGAAGAAATTACATTATTTAAAGCAGAATTTTCCTTATAAGAAGAAACTGCAGACAAAACATTCCTCATACTATTATATTTAGTCAGGAAAAACCATAATATACGACTATGACAATTCAAAGTTCTGAAAATCAGAGTTGAAGAACTGTACACACTTTTCCCATACTCATTAATACACACCCCATCTTTATCAGAAACAGCAGGATTGGAATGAAGTGCTTAGCGGTAGAACAATTAACTATAATTCGCTATCACTGCTGAATCAGGTTTGGAAAGTGTGCATAAAAACAAAAGACCGATGAACTTTATGCAGCCTATCTGCAGATAGGATATCAGGAAAACTGCAGGCAGTAACAAACACATCCTCCACGGCAGACTAAACTAGAGGAGTGGGTGCAATTCCTGGAAATTCTTTCTGTAATGGCTCATTGTATTGTCTGAGGGACTGAGAAAAGTACAGTTGTGTACACTTACCATAAATGTAGATGTTCGAGTGTATTCACTGTTGCAGTCCTTAAAAATGGGTTATCCGGCTCCCGGTAGCCCCACAGTCAGCCAGAATACTAAAGTCCTTGGTATATGAGATCAGCTGCCTTCAGTTTTAAGCCTGACGTCAGGCAGCCGGCACCATTTCCTCTGTTTTTCTTGCCTTAACTGTCAGGAACCCCCAAAAAGGTTAGACCAGTAAAAGAAAAATCCAGTCTGTGCCCTAGGAAAAAAAGGAGGATGGAAGGGAGGAAACCAGGACTGCAACAGTGAATACACTCGAACATCTACATTTATGGTAAGTGTACACAACTGTACTATGTTCATCATGTTTCACTGTTGCAGTCCTTACAAAATGGGTTGATTCCCAAAGCCCAGAAAAAAAAATAAAAGGGGGGAGGAACACCCACTGTTTAAGGGTTGGTAAGAATGCCCTGCAACACTGCAGTGGCAAAACCAGCCCCGGACTTAGAAAACAAGGGTAAATTGTAATGTTTAGTGAAAGTGTGGACAGAAGTCCAGGTAGCTGCTTCCAGGATGTCCCTAGTAGGTACACCTCTTAAAAAAGCTGCTGAGATAGAGGTTGCTCTACTAGACTGGGACCCAATACTCTGTGGAGGAACCTTGCCATGCTGCAAGTAACAAAAATGAATACAATTAACAATCCTTTTAGAAATGGTCTGTTTAGAAATAGCATTGCCCTGAGCTCCAGAAGCAAAACTGACCAACAACTGATCCGACTTCCGAAAAAGTTTAGTCCTGTCCAGGTAAAATGTAAGCTGTCTATTCACATCCAGGGAATGCAGTAACCTTTTCCCTTTATTCTGAGGATTAGGAAAGAAGGTAGGCAGGTGGATAGACTGGTTAAGAGTCAGGCTAGAAACCACCTCAGGCATAAAGGAGGGATTAGTTCGAAGAGAAACCCGATCTACATGGAAGATGATAAAAGGCTCTACTGCCATTACGGCCTGCAGCTCAGAAACTCTTCTAGCTGAAGTAATAGCCAAGAGAAAGGCAGTTTTCCAGGGGAGAAACTTCAAATCTGCTGAGGCAGCTGGTTCAAAAGGAGGCAGAGTAAGTTTCTCAAGTACAAAATTAAGATCCCAAGCAGGAGTAGGTACCCTTCTGGGAGGCTTTAAATTGCTAGCTCCCTTGAGGAACTGTTTCATCAAGGGATGCGAGAAAATGGGTTGCTCAAAGGAACAACGAGCAGAAATAGCTGAAGCATGAATCTTGATAGAAGAAAAAGAAAGTCCACCATTAAGCAAGCCTGCCAAATAGTTAAGAGGAAGAGTAGGTTGAGAAGGGTCTTCCCTCTAGTCTGCATCCAAATGGTGAATCCTTTCCACTTACATACGTAAGATTTCCTAGTGCTATGCCTCCTGGCCTTATGAAGAACCTCAACCACCTGTTGGGAAAGGTTTATATTATGAGCCAGGCTGCCAAATGCAGAGTCTGAAGATGAGGATGCAGAATCCCCCCCCCCCCCCCGAACCAAGAGATCTGGTATCAGGGGAAGATGCCAAGGCTGAGACTGGGAGAGACTGCGAAGTAGTGGATACCAATGTTGCCTGGGCCAGTCTGGAGCTATGATAATGGCCCTTGGTTTTTCGTCCCTTATCGTTAACAGCACTCTGGGAAGAAGAGGCAGAGGAGGGAAGGCATACACTGAGAGCTGTGTCCAGGGGAAGAACAGAGCATTCACTTTCCAAGCTTTGTTGTGATGATCCCTGGTGCAAAAGGTTGGAAGAAAGTGGTCGGTCAGAGATGAGAAGCGATTCACCTGGGGAGTGCCCCAACGATGAATGATGCGATAGAAGATGGTCTTGTTTAGTTGCCACTCGTGAGGATCCAGGACCTGCCTGCTCAACTGGTCTGCCAAGGTATTGTGCCTTCCTGGAAGAAACTGAGCTATCAGATGAATGCCCATGGAAGCTGCTATGGACCATAGTATCATGCTTAGTCTGCACAGGGGTAAGAGTGAGTCCCTACCTGTTTGTTGATGTACCACATGATTGTGGTGTTGTCTGTCCTGACTAGAAGAGTACCAGGAGAGAGTAGATGCTTGAAAGCCATCAAGGCCTGCTGGACTGCCATCAATTCCTTCAGATTTATGTGCAAATGAACCTGTTGATAGCTCCAAGTCCCCTGAATGTATCTGCCCTCTAGATGTGCTCCCCAAGTGTAGTCCGACGTACCTGTGGTGAGAGTCTGGCTGGCAGGAGGTGGACAAAAAGGCAGGCCTTTGTTCTGTGAACAGGCCGTCACCCACCAAAGAAACTCCGTCTGCAGGCAGGGACTCAGAGGAAGTATCAAGTATAAATCCTGAGTGTGTTGACACCAAAGGTTTTTGAGGTACCATTGTATTTTCCTCATATGCAGTCTGGCATAAAGAATCATCAGAATACATGAAGCCATGAATCCCAGGGCTTGCAGGAATTGCCTTGCAGAGAGCTGGGTCATGCTTGCCAAATTCTTGAAGTAATTCGAAAGATCCATTTGTTTCTCTTGAGGGAGGAACACCATCTGGGCGGCTGTGTTCAGACTTGCTCCCAGGAATACAATCTCCCTAGTAGGCACCGATTTTGACTTCTTTTCATTGATAGTGTAGCCCAAAGAGGTGAGAAGGCTCTTTACAAAGTCCAAATCCTTTAGAAGTTGTTCTGGAGAGTTTGCTTGAATAAGACAATCGTCCAAGTAAGGGTAAATTTGACTGTTTCTTTGCCTGCAAAAAGCAATGACTGGAGCCAGGCATTTTGCAAAAACTCTGGGAGCAGTAGATAAGCCAAAGGGCAGTGCAGTGAATTGGAAGTGCCTCTTCCCCACCTTGAAGCGAAGGAACTGCCTGCAGCTTTCCCTTACTGGGATGTGCAGATAAGCTTCTTTGAGATCCAAAGTCACCAGTCAGGAATCCTTGGCCAGCATTGGCAGCAACTGCTGAAGAGTGAGCATTTTGAACTTTGGAATCACCAGAAAAGTGCTTTGAATGGACAAATCCAGACTAGGGAGCCAGGTGCTCCCTTTTTTGGGAACCAGGAAAAGTCTTGAGTAGAAACCCTGGCCTAACTGTAGTGCAGGAACTGGCTCTATTGCTCCAAGGTTTAGCAAAGAAGAAACTTGTTTTCCTGCTTCTGCTCTTTGATGTGGGGGATATCTGGGTATCCTTGGTGGACAGGGAAGGTGTGAAAGGAGAACTAGTAGCCTTGGGATACTATTTTGAGCATCCATTTGTTGTCTGTGATGGTGGACCAGACATCTGCAAAAATGGCTAACCTTCCCCCCAAAGGAAACCCTGGGCCTGCAGAGGTAGGCAGGGGAAGGCCGGAGTCAATGGGAATACTTGCTTTGGAAAGTTTGCTTAGAACTCCCCGATTTTGAAGAGGAAGCCTGCCAGTGCTTAGCCTTTTGATGGAAGACTGTCCCCTAGAAGACCTAACTCCTAGGCCTAGCGCAACCCTGTTTACTAGGATCAGGAAAAATCCAATTCTTAGAAGGGCAATGTCTACTAAAACGAGGAGGTTGAACTTGCAGAAAGTCTTTAAAAGTTTGCATAGATAAGGCCTTATCCTCCAACTTTTTCAACACCTCTTCTGCTTTACTACCAAAAAGATTGTCCTTGTTCAAAGGCACATCCAGTAATGTAGATTTGACAGGTTCAGAAAGGGACTGTTCCCTGAGACAAGCATGTCTTCTAATAAAAGAACCAGTGGCTGCTGCCCTGCAAGAAGCCTCCAAAGTGTCAAAACCACAATGTAGAGAATGATTAATGACAAGAGTGGCAGAATTCAATAAATCTTGCATGTCCTTACTCTCCATCAGGGAAGGAACACCAGCAATTTTAGCCTTATGCTGCTGATATTTAAGCCTATGAAAAAGAGAATTAACTGACCTAATTGCAAGGGTGGAGGAAGTATAAACCTTTCTCCCCCATCTATCCAAGGCCCTAGATTCCCTGTCAGAGGGAACAGGATTTTTGGCAAAAGTGGCTTCTTTTAGGGCCCTCAGAAATAATCTCAGGATCAGCAGTAAAATTCTTGAAAAGGAACTGATGAGAATCAGGAACTCTATAATACCTGTCAGGTTTTCTGGGAGCAGGAGGAACAGAATTAGGAGTCAAAGAATTCTCCAGGAAAACATCATCAACAACTTCCAAAACCGGAGGGATAGCCAAAGGCTTATGCTGTGGCAAATCCAAAAATTACCTAATCCTTTTCTTAGACTGAGGGTAGTCCTGACTTTCCCATTTGAAATGCTCCCTAAGAGTATTCAGGGCATCTCCAAAAGAAAAATCTGGAGGGGAGCCAGAAGGGATGGAGTCTTCTGCATCAGAATCCTCAAAACCAGAAAAAAGTTGAGAGTTTCCCTCTTCATCAGCAGAGTTGTTAGAAACCTCAGAGTCTGAGGCAGACAAAATTTCTGGGGATAATTCCCTAGCCCTCTTAGATGGAGGTGACTGAGAGCCCCTGATAAGGATCAAGAGATCACTAGCCATTTTAATAATCTGAGACTGAGGCATTTGAGGGGAGGCCGGCACCTGCTTTTGAGTAGATTTGCGGCTGGAAAACCTGCTAGAAAGCTGGAGGGACTCAGGAGGCCTAGCCACCGCAGTAGTCTGAACCAAGGTTGTTGGTCTGGAGCTGGTCTCTGGGCGGAGAAAGGAGGCCTCAGAAGCCGGCACCTGCTTAGCGGCTCCGAATCCATCAGAGGCGGCGACTGGCGGAGGGTCAGAAGACAAAGTGGAAGCCTGCGGTATGGAGGACTCAGAAAAGGTCTCCATAGAGGCCCGCTGCAGAACATCCGCGGACTGCAGGGGCAATGAAAGCACCTCACTGAATACCGCTGGGCCGACAACCAACTTAACAGGAACGTCGTCGGCTAATTTGACCCTAAGCCTGTCGCAGTCTTTATCCTTGCGCTTCTTAGGAGCATCTGAAGTCGGGAGGCCAGAAGATGCTATACCGACAAACTTAGGCCAAACTCCGAAATGTTTAAACAAGATCCTAGCTCTACAGCGTATGGTACGCGGGTTGAAAGAAGCACAGAGATCACAATTAGGGACGTCGTGCTCAAGGCCGAAACAAGTAATACAGTAAGAGTGAAAATCACGTTGCGAAATCTGTTTTCCACAGGCAAGACAGTTATTAACTTTCTCTGATGTTTGTTAAAGCAAGAAAAGAGAGTCCCAATGAGGTACTTATCTGACAATGTCTTCAACTTAGCAGTCGGAATACAAAAAGAAGGTACTGGGCCTACCGGCACTCATGCAAATAGCTTCTGCTTCGGGCTCCGCGGCAAGAAAGACTGAGGAAATGGTGTCGGCTACCTTCCTTTGTACCTAACTTGCCAGAAAGATCAAGAGCCTGAATTAAACTCTGAGCCAGATACAATACACTACTCATGCCCAAGGAAATTTAAGAGGAGTAAATACATGCTTAGTTTCCTGTTTGCTTTTGACAGCAAAAATGGGAACAACAGTATTATTGATGGCAATATCAGCTTCCCCAGGGATGGACACAATATTACGACTAAACAGGGTAGCCTTCCCTGTTCCCTCTCCCACTACTGACAAGAGTGGCTCTTCCTTTCCTACTGAAGGAACCCCAACAGCCGCAGAGGATGTGGCTAACCCCCTGGTCAATAGTGGCTTAAATGTGTTACACCGGAGTGATTCTGGGTAAAAGATGAGTGGTCTGACGTACAGCACATGCCCATAGCACAATTACCTATCAGTGGCCGATGCAAACTGCTTGCCTTTTGTGGTGGCAAAGACTGTTTGCTTAATTTTTTTTTATTGGTGGAAGAAGGACTGACCATAAGACTTACAGTTTGTTCATGGTCAAGCTGAAAATGGTGCCTTTTTTCCAGAAAAAACAAGCAGCAAATGCTGGTAAAAATAAAGTCTTTAAGAGTTCCTTTTTCCTCAGACAAGCACAGTAAAAAAGTACTTTAAAACACTGTGCCAGTCCCACAAAGCAAAATAAACACAATTTCTCTACATAAAAATGTTTTCAGTTAAATTGACAGGAAAAAAAGAGTGCTTCTGTTTATAAGTACAGTAAATTCTTGTGACAGTCTATTAAAACACAAACTCCTAACTTTAAACTAACTTTCCGGAAGAGGTAAGTATCAGTAAGCAAAATTAGTAAATGGAAGACTTTTCCCCAGAGGGAACTTATCTGCCCAGCAAAGGAACAGCACAAGCTGACTGGCGATCCTCAGAAGATTCGGGAGGAGCATACTCTTCCGCAACAGTAAAGCTCTGAAGGGCTTAGTTCAGCTGAAGCTGTCTGGCAGTTTGGGCATGTAGAAGGTGCCCTGAAGCTTTGGAAGCTGACCAGCTGCAGTATCCTTGGTAGGATATAACCCATATAATTAAGGCTACTGCAGCAGTGATTAATATGATGAACATTAGATTAAATTTCATTTCCTGCAAGAACTTCATCACAATGACTAGTTTCACTAAATCCACTCTAGGTTTAGCAGATCAATTAAATGGTGGCTTATGTACTGAGAACCTGAGAGAGAAGTGAAAGAATCACATGTATGACCTCCAGACAGGGATGTGTTAACAGATCCAGCACACTGCTGCATCGCCCATGTATCCCTGTGGTACCAAGGACAGAAGACCCTGGACAGTCACCATCCAGAAATTTGCATACAGGATATGCTGCCTGTTTGGATCTAGAATGAAATTAAGTCTTGTGTCCCACTCAGAGTAAAGAAATGGTGGAAGCAGTACCCCCTGCCTCTCCTAGGCAGGAATTGCTGCTCTTTACAATATGAAAAGTGCGAGTCTGTCATGACAACTCTGCCAACACAGCCTAGTCAAATGCTAGATTTTAGAGGTGTCACCTAAGATGATTGGCCAAAGTTTATCTCTGGAGGAGGACAGCGTCAGTAATGTTATGTCTTATAGATACACCTACGCAACATGTCTGCTCTCCCAGCCAAAGCATCAACAGAATCAAAATTATAATTGACTACATCAAAGCCCACTAATAAGATCATGGTTACAACCTCAACCAGATTCTCCTTGATCCCCAAAATCAGGAAAGGCTACAAGAAAAACCTAGCCAAGTTAAATTTTCACTGTGTTGATACCATGAACCTCCCCATAATAAGAGACCCATGGGATATATGAAAATGATCCTTTAAGGCCATCAATTGTTTCAGCTATATGGCTTCTGTATGCCCATAACTTTTTCAAGCCTTTACGGACAGATTCAGGCCAACAAAGCCAAATGCCACTAGCTGTGGACATGCACGTTTTGGTCTTCTTATGACCTTGACAACAAGGCAAAAGTGGAGTGTTTGGCTATACTCTAGAAACACAGAGTCTTTAAACCCAACTGATGTCCATACCCATTAAAGATGTCTGCAAAATATCCCAACTAAACCAAAAAAGTAAAAAGGTCACACAAATCATGAAGTCATATAGCTGAAACACTTGATGTCCTTAAGTGGTCATTTGCATATATCCCATGGGTCTCTATTACTGGTGGTTTAAGGTATCACACAGTGAAAACACTAGCTTGGCTAGTTTTTTTCTTCTGTTTTTTTACTAACTGGTCTGAAGAGAGAAAGAAACACCCTCTTGCTAGTTGTGTCTAACACCTTAAATTATCTATAAGGTAGTAAGGTGGAAAGGAGCTGTGCCAATGCTGTACCAAAGCATTCACAAAACATCTCAGGAACCTATCCTTGCACGTCTGCGCAAAATTCACTCCACTCCACTGATTGCCTTGCATCCATTTTATTACGAACTGACACAGCAACATCTGGAAGTGGGGGTGGGATATCCTAAAGATCCTCACTCCTCCTTCTGATAATGACTGAGATGATTCTGGGGGAAAAGATAATGAGCAGCAGGTCAGTTCTGAGAGGGCTTCATCAGCCTGAGTCTCCTCAAAAGGGGGAATCATATCGGGTAGAGATAAAGGGTGATAAGGACTCACTAACCTTATCAGAGTAAATGACTATGGCCATGTATTCCAATAAGTCCTCGTCAAAGACACCAACAGACAGCAAGAACCACCATTTCCAGCTCCAGAATAGTAAAGTCCATGCCATATTTGCCTGAAAAGCAAGAGATTTTGAAAGTTTATGGCAAAACATCAGACAATGGTGCACCAGAAATGCTGCTAAGTCTAAAGAGGTCTGTACTAGGCCTGGTGCTGACATCAGTCTATATACCCTGAAGATGTATTCAAGCACCTGTGGATGAGATGCCACACATGTCAAAACACCAGATGAATATTCGATATCTGTGACTGCTGCATGGGCCCTATAATTATGAGAGAACTCAGGGAAGCCTCCTTAAATCTGACCTACAGGACTCCCTTTGGGGAGGAAGGAGGTCTTGGTGAGAACATGCCATGGCCCTAAGTGTGAACAAGTCAGTGCTAGAGTAACTGAACTGCTCCAAAGTAGTAAGCTGGGACATGAGTATGCTGTGAATTCCTGACCCTGATAAAGGTACCTCAGATACTCCAGGACACCTCCAATGTGAGTGCCAAAAAATGTGCATTAGACTCCTTGTTATCCTAGAGGAAGACTAAATTTTTGTAAAGTTGCCTCATGGGTGGACTTCAAAGTATGATAGCAAGAATTTCTAGCCAGTGTCTCTCTCACCATCCTCATGCATAGGCTTGGGATACAAAGAATGTGCAAGGGAACTTCTTGTTGGTCTATGTGCTGCACGTCTTCAAAAGCTGCCAACTTCAGTAACTTGAGAAAGGTCTCAACCTTTTCCATTTTTTAACTGCAGGTGACCAGGAATAGTGCTTATGAGAATAATCTTTTTTATGCTCCCTATCTCGGCCGCGGTGGTACAGCGGTAGCGTTGTTACCTCACAGCAAGAGGTTCTCCTGTTCGATTCACGTCTGGAGTGCCTTGTGTGTGGAGTCTGCATGTCATCCCCGCGGTCGAGTGGCCTCCAAAAGACATGCGTGAATGGGTGTGCCTTCGTTCAAGGTTAGGCTGGCAACTCGGCACCATAAAAATCGACTGCCAATCATTAGCAGACCGGAGTTCCGCTGTGGTGACCCCTAACTGGGAAAAGCCGAAAAGAAAAACAACATGCTCCCTATTTCGGCGACCATTAGCCCTCCCTCCATCTGCTTGTCCACATAGCCCATTTCTTCCCCCCAGGAAATGACAGTTCTATGGCTCCATTCATTCTTTCCAAGGGCAAGAGCAGAGCAAAAGTGTGAAGCAATCATCCACCCAAAGTTGTGAGTGGGTTGATCTTTAATGCCCTAACTCCCACTGTGCATGCTCAGTGGTTGGCCCATGGGTTTGGAGTGCAAATGGCATCAATGGGAAGCACTGTTCTGAAGAAGTCCTGTGGATATACTAGACGAAAGTGCTTATTTTAATGTTTTTTATTTTAATAAAGTTGGTTGTAAAGTTTTAAACATCATTTGGATCTATTTTATGGAGTACTAGAACATTGTGGTTGGCCGCCAAGTTGCTGACTAGTCATCTTTTGTTTTTCCGTTCTTTATTACTCTATGCCAAAGAGCTGTTGGCATTTATGGCAGTTCTGCTTGCTGTACTGCTTGCCCAAACACTAGAGGGAGAAACTGTGTGGGTTCTTAACTGTGGTTTGACAAATTTAGAATATTTCACAGATGTTAAGGTTTTTAGGCACTGAAAGCAGGAACTTTTCCAAGATAAATTATAGGAGTGACAGCCAGACTATATAATTAGTTGTTGTATCTTTCGGCCTTTCCCGGTTAGGGGTCACCACAACGGAACTCCGGTCCACTAATGATTGGCAGCAGATTTTTACGTACAGAGTTGCCAGCCCTGACGTACAACCTTCAACGAAGGTACGCCCATTCACGCAGGTCTCCACACAGAAGATGCTTTTAGCTGAGAATCGAACAGGACAACGTCTTAATGTGAGGCGACAACGCTACCGCAGCACCACTACTGCAGTAGACTGTATAATAATTAGTACAATAAACAAATGGTATGCCCAGTCTTATGAGACAGTCGGACAGAGCTCTATAACTCAGGTTTATCCATACTGTAATAGTGGCAGGGACCTGGAGGGGCTGGGTAGAGGAAGATGGGTTTGAGTGGCCAATGCCAGCTCAACCAACCAGGAAGGGAGACAGGTTGTCCCACCCCATTAATAATGTCTACTGGTGGGCTAGACATCAACTGTACAAAAGGACAGGGCAGGCTTGCACTGCTAGACACAACTTGCTATGCTGAGTTGGGGCTGGAAGCACACAAGTAATGTTATGGCCAGACAATCAGTACAAACCATCTGCTTGTGGGAAAGGGATAAGACAGATGGGGTAGGGATTTCTGTGCTACTGAAACACTCCTCAGCTGCTTCTTAATGCTTAACTCTCTTCACCAGGAGAACAAATGTGTGATTAGGCCCCTGAAACAGGAATGAATGGGACAGAGGGTTCTTGCCCAGTTCAGAGATACCCTTCTCTTGCCTCTGAATGGGTTACAGGCAGGCAGCCACTGGGCCAAGTCCAGTAAGGGGAATTAAAACAAACAAAAGACAGAAAGGAATGGTGCAGAAACCACGATGCTCTCCTAGCTTAATGTTACACGCCATGGCAAGAAACAGGAGAAGGCATGCACGCCCCCAAATGCTGCAATGAGCCAGAAAAATTCTTCCAAGCTGGAAACAGCAAAATAAATCCCACCAGATAAGCACTGCAGTAGTACCTCCAAGAAATTATTAATTAAAAAACAAAAAAGCATGCAATTTACAATTTATAGCTAGGTTCATAGTAGTGCAGAAGGCTTCTAAAGTCAGATCCTGTTTTTTTTATTTAAATCCAACAGTAATATAAAATAAATTACTCTCATGCATAAGTATTCTCAGAAATCTTAACTAAAGACATTATTTCCTACCTCTAGCACAAACATTAGTTGCTATCAAAACCTTTTCTTTTGCATCCCGAAATCGTTGAATAACACAAGCACGCTGCTCCACTGACAGTTCACCACTAAGCAATGACACTTGATGACCATCTTCTATCATGTTTGCAGCCAACCACTTAGCAGTTTTTCGTGTCTGCATATAATAAACAGAAAACAGGATGAAGTAGGTAACAACTCACAAGGAGCCATCACAGAATGGCATTTCTGCAAACCCTTTCACTAATTTTCTCCCATGTGAAAAGAATATGCACAATGTAAACTCTAATTCAGATAATAAACGAAATTAAATTGAAGCAGATACTTTAAAAATAATAAACTATACAAATAGTAGTATATACAGTAAACTCTCAGTTAACCGGAACTCAAGCAACCAGAAAAAAAAAAAAATCTAAGAAATGCAGTACAATTTTCATGTGTTGAACTTTGTTTCCCCCCTGCAGAAACATGCCTTACGTTTTTATAGTTTTAAAAAGGAAGATAGGAATAAATTCCCTCTCTCCCCAAACTAAGAGCAAGTCAAACCAAACAAATATTATAGGGTACAGTGTTAGTCAGGCCTATTTTTAATAGTAACTCTCAAGCAACCAGAAAAAAAAAAGTTATGTACTTACCATAACGTTCCATGTTAGTAGTCCATCTCACCCTTCATTCTTTACATATGGGAATCGGAGCTGATCCTCGGCTCCGACTCGGCCTATTTACAAGCTGGAAGACTTCTGGTTTGCTTGTGGCTAGGTAGGTATCCCATGGTGCATCAGTACAATGGGGGCAGGAGGGCGGGTTCGAAAGAATGAAGAGTAAGATGGACTATTAACGTGGAACATTATGGTAAGTACATAACTTCTTTATGTTCAGTAGTCCTATCTCACCTTCATTCTTTACATATGGGACAGCATCCCTAACACCTTATTCTTGGGTGGCTCAAGGAAAAATACTCCTGAATACCGTGGAACCAAAAGATGCTCTACCCCTGGTGGTTAAATCCAATTTGTAATGAGTAATAAAAGTGTGAGGGGTAGCCCACATAGCAGCTGCACAAATATTATCAAGTGGGACCCTAACTTGAAAGGCTGCAGAGGTAGATTGAGATGTGGTAGAATGAGCCTTGATTTTAAAGGGTAAAAGTTTATTCTCTGAACTGTAAACATAAGCTATACAGCTAGAAATCCAGTTAGAGAGAGTCACTTTGGAAACTGGTAAGCCCAACCTGGATTCAGAAAAGGAAATAAACTGATCCGATTTTCTGACATATTTAGTCCAGTGCAAATAAAAACGTAATTGTCTATGGACATCCAGCTGGTGAAACCTGTATTCAGCTGCACTGGAATGATTTGGGAAGAAAACCGGAAGGTCTATGAACTGATTCAAAGTGGCATGGGAACAGACCTGGGGGACAAAGGAAGGGTTAGTACGAAGGGACACCCTGTCTTTATGAAAAATCAGATAAGGCAATTTAACAGACAAAACTTGCAATTCTGACACCCGTCTGGCAGATGTGATAGCCACCAAAAACAATGTCTTCCACGACAAAAACTTCAAAGAACATGAATGAGAAGGCTCAAAGGGCGGAGATGTTAATTTTGATAATACAAAGTTTAAATCCCATGAGGCCACAGGCTCTTGAACAAGAGGTCTTAGCAAAGTGGCACCTTTGAGGAAGGTTTTGCACAATTTATGAGACATCAAGTTAGAATCTGGGTAAGCCAAATGAAAATTTGAAATCGCTGCCAAATGGACTCTAATAGTGGCAGCCGCAGATCCTTGGTGAAACAGTTCAGAAAGAAATTCCAAAACCACTGGAATGGACGCAGTGAAGGGGTCAACATCCATTTTCTCCACCCAAAGGGAGAATCTTTTCCATTTACTGGAATATAGTTTCCTAGTGGAAGGTTTATGAGAAGACGTAAGGATATGAGTCACGGAAGGCAAGAAGTCATGAAGCCTGACTAGGGATGGAACTGGAGCAGCCATGCTGTCAAATTGAGGGTGTGTAAACAGGGGTGAAGTGAACCTGACATGCGAGTCAACAGGTCTGGAACTGGGTCCAGAATCCAAGGATCGTCCAGAAGAGGCCCGAGGAAGGGGAATCAAACCTGACGAGGCCAATAAGGAGCAATGAGGATCAGTTTGCTTCCCAGCTGTTTTGCTTTCTGAATCACCTTGGGAATGAGAGGAAAGGGAGGAAAAGCATACAGGAGACCCAGGGGCCAATCGTGAACAAGTGCATCTCTGGGTGACTCTCCCGGAGGGGGGATGAGGGAAAAGTAGCTGCTGCATTTGGCACTGATTGGGCTGGCAAAGAGATCGCAGCAAGGCTGCCCCACCTGCTGAAAATCTGTTCCACTGTTTCCTGTTTCAGAGACCACTCATGGGGCATCAGGATCACCCGGATGAGCTTGTCGGCTATCACGTTGGTCTTCCTTGGAATATGCTTTGCCACCAGAAAGTGCTGGGAAGATATCATCCATTCCCAAACTCGCATGGCCTCTTGACAGAGTGGGTAAGATCTGGTTCCGACCTGTTTGTTGATATACCATACTACTGACATGTTGTCTGACTGTATTGCAATAGTCCCCAGAGGAATAAGGTCGTGAAGTGCTTGCAACGCCAGGAGCACCGTCCTCATATCTAGAACGTTGATATGCAGGTGGGCCTCGTGGTCTTGCCATGTGCCTTGGACATTCCTGCCTAGATAATGCCCCCCCCCCCCTATCTGTGAGGCATCCGTGGTCACAGTGGCAATGGGTTGGCGAGGAACAATTGAAGTGCCCGTGGTCAGTTGATTGGATAACGTTTACCAAAGGAGGTCCTTTTTGCAAGATTCTGTCAGTAGAATGGGATGGGATAATGGAAGGTGCTGAAAGGACCATTGGGACGACAGGAGCCACTGAAGAATTCTCATGTGTAACCTGGCTAGTGGCACTAATAGTATGGTGGAAGCCATGGTCCAAAGGAGCTGCAGAACAATCTTGACTTTGACCCTTCGCAAGGGGAGAAAACTCTGAATTTGAAGAACCAGGTTTTGTGTCCTTTCAGCAGGAAGACGAACCACCATGTTTACTGTGTCTATCACTGCGCCTATAAAAATCACAGATTGAGAGGTCAATATGGCAGATTTTTCCCAATTTGTAGAGATTCCCAGTTGGGCACAAAGCTGAATAGTATTGTCACTGCTCTGAAGGAGTAGATGCCTGATGGGGTGGTCAGGAGCTAGTCGGTCAAATACGGAACCACCTGGAATCCTCGACATCTCAGGTGAGCTGTCACTACTGCCATACATTTGGTGAACACCCTGGGGGCTGTGGTGAGACCAAAGGGCAGAGCACGGAACTGGAAGTGACTGGCTCCCAGCCGGAAGCTTAGATGACTCCTTGACGTCCTGTCCATTTTTATGTGGTAGTAAGCGTCTTGGAGATCTATTGAGCACATCCAATTGTCTTTCCCTAACAACGGGAGTATAGACGGCAGTGTTACCATCCGGAACTTGTCCTTCTTTACTGATTCATTCAATCTGCTGAGGTCCAGAATGGACCTCCAGTCCCCTGTATATTTTGGCACTAAAAAGAATCTGGAGTAAGTTCCGGATCCTTTTTGGTCTGCTGGGACGGTCTGGATGACTTTTTTTGACAGCAACTTGGTGACCTCCCCAGTTGCCTGATCCCAATGACTGGGTGGAACATCTGGGATCTTTTTGGGAACAAAGGGTGGAAGAGAAAAGGGTATGACATAATCTCGTAATAATTCCTTGTACCCACTTGTCTTGAGTGATACTTAGCCAGGCTTCTGGATAGAAAGAAATACGACCCCCGACTGGCCCCAGAGAAGCACAGTCGGGCACCACATCAGGAGCGCTGGTAAGCCGGCCCCGAAAGGAATTGCAACCTCCCTGATTTTGCGGACCGCCCCTGCCTCTAGGGCAACGTCTATCATTTCCTCCTCCTCCTATGCCTCTGAAGGAGGAGTCACTCTGTGCCTCCTGGAAAAACCACTGGGACTTCTTGAACCACATCTTACTGCCCCCTCTGACCCTTAGGGTATGGTCTAGAGGGAGCAGTAAAGCGTACTCCCACAGCAGAGAGTGTTTTACCTTCTTGCTCGCACTGGGTGAGAGTGTCCTTTACCTTGGATCCAAACAAAAAGGAGCCGTTGAAGGGGGCATTGGTAAAGGTAGACTTGCACGGTTCTGCAAAGTTACACAAACACATCCAGGAATGACGTCTCAGGGAAATTATTGAACCCGCTGCTCTACTCTCTATCGGCCGCATACGAAATAAGCCGCATGGAGGATTTAACGATAGAGGTTGAGGTGGACAACTGGGCAGAAACCTTGTCAGGGACTCCCTCAGTATATGTACCTTGTAGAGAATTGCCTAACTCTTTAAGGAGATCTCTGTGGAGCCTAGTAAAGTGAGTAAGGTAATTCAGTGATCTAAGGGTAAATGCTGCTGAAGAAAAGATACACTTCCTGTATTTGTCCATCGTTCAAGACTCCTTATTCGGTGGATGAACAGAAGAAGAAGTCTCAGCTAACTCTTTCTTAGTGGTCGCTGCCACCACCATGGTATCTAGAGGCACACCTTTATATAAAAAGTCTTTTCCTGGAGGGGAAGAAAGGAACTTGTTCGGTCTCCTGGGGACTGGTTCCACGGCATCAGGAGCATCCCACACCTTTCGACTAACTAAATCCATCAGTTCGTCGAAGGGTGGAGACACCCAAGAGGCAGAAGGTTGAGACGTGAAAGCCTTCAGATACACAGAATCCTCATCAGGAGGAGTGACAGTAGGCAAGCCTCACCTCTGTTTAAGGATCTCCAGAATGTCTACGAAGGAGACATCATCAGAGGACGACTTGTGGGACCCTTCCGACTCCTCAAGGTCAGTGTCAGTTGCCAAAGACTCATCCTGGGAGTCGACATTCCGGGGAGGTCTCAAAAGAGTGGGGGCCACCAGCCGGTGGCTCCTGAGGCTGGGGGTCTCTGCTGCCACTCGAGGGAGCAGGAGCTGAGACAGAAGTGGGTGCTATGGGGGGGAAGAGTGCCAGTACCTCTGGTAGGAGCTGATGGTCAGGACAGAACACTCATCATCTCGAAAGCTGACCTCTTTGGCTCCGAGGACATCTCCAGCTCCGAGGAGACTGTGGATGCCGTCGGCACCAGAGCCATCAGCTCCGAGATAGACTCAGGGTCCGAACTCAACCTAGCCGATGCGCCGAGAGGAAGACTCAGAACCGAAGAAGTTCGGTTCCAAGCATCCCTGCCAGGGCCGACTGGACAGCTTCAGCCCCTGGACACTATGGACGGCACCGAAAGTGTCGGAGCAGAACTCTGCTCCGAAACAGCCACAATGGGAGCTGGAGTTGAAGGTTCCACCGGTGGTACCAAGCACTCCGGCTCCAAAAGACCAGTATGGCTTGGAGGAGGAATGAATACAGAGGGTTGAACGGGCTCGAGTGGCTCCGGAGCCGACTGGGTCGGAGCCAAAAAGTCTCAGCACTACCCTCTCCACATCTTCTTCTGATACTCCTGGAAGACCTGGATGACACAGTAGGAAATCGAGATCTCGAAGGTACAGGAGACTTCACTAACAAGGAGACTGGTAGAGGGTCAATAGACTGGCTCCGAGAAGCAGTCTCGATAGTCTCAGTGGTCGGCTCCGAAAAACATGGTACCGACCCTGCAACAACAATGCCACTCTCAGTCAGCTCTGAGGTCAGTGGAGCCGATGAGACAGTTTTTACGAATTTAAAAGGTGGCTCCGAGACACCAGCCAGTGCCGGGGAGGGCCTCCTGGAAGATTTTGAATTTCCTTTGGTAGATTTAGAGGCTGATGAGGAACTAGATAACTCTTCCTTGAAGGAAGGTTTAAGAAGACCTTTTAGGATTAACTTGTTCTTCCTTTCCTACAACACTCTAGGACTAAACGCATGACAAAATAAACAGGTCTCCTGTAAATGATGGCCCCTAAACAGTAAACTCAGTTACTGTGACCATCCGTTATCGACGTTTTTTGGGAGCACTTAATACATTTCTTGAAGCTGGATGGCTTATGCTCCTTACTCTCTTTAGACATTCTGACTAATCAATAAAGCACATGCACACAGAGAAGAAGAAAGAGGACTAAGTTCTCTAATTTAAACGGGCCTAGCCCTAGAAAGGAAAGGATACCAATTAATTTGTGTTTAGATACTCCTTCTGGGCCCATTTCATTTGCTCACTCAACTGAGTGCAGTGAGATCATATTCTGATTTCAGGCAATCCTACTGTGTACAAAGAAAGCATCTGAGAAAGAGAACAACAACAACAAAAAAAAAATGTTAAGCTTGTTTCCTGCCTTTCCTGTTAAGCGGTCTAGACTGTTTGTAGGCTTCTGAGCCCCCAAGCCCTTTTGTGTTGGAGGGAAGCCTTCTAGCTTAGTTTTGTTTCTTATGGGCCTAGCCCTAGAAAGGAAAGGATACCAATTAATTTGTGTTTAGATACTCCTTCTGGGCCCATCTCATTTGCTCACTCAACTGAGTGCAGTGAGATCATATTCTGATTTCAGGCAATCCTACTGTGTACAAAGAGAGCATCTGAGAAAGAACAACAACAACAACAAAAAAAAATGTTAAGCTTGTTTCCTGCCTTTCCTGTTAAGCGGTCTAGACTGTTTGTAGGCTTCTGAGCCCCCAAGCCCTTTTGTGTTGGAGGGAAGCCTTCTAGCTTAGTTTTGTTTCTTATAACTAGCCAGTTTTCTAGTTTCAGCACTCAAATCTGTTTCTTTGAACTCAGCACTTATTTAGAACTCATTGTAAGCATTACATAAGCTGCAAATTACTACAGCACTCAACTTTCCTCACTTGTCTAGAGGAAAGCAGTTTTTAGTACTTAATAAATAAGCACCTATCCAGGCATGTCTAAGGGTCAGCTCCCAGTGATTTCTCCTGTCTACCTGATGAATCTGGGCATCTTGGGGCAATGCAGCAATTGCCTCATGTACACAGACAACCCTCTCCTCCTACCACCCAACACTACAACCTGTGAGAGATGCACTTAAATAGCCAAACTGGAAGCAAAGCTCTCTTCACCCAAGACTGGACTAGGCAGTCAAGAGAAGGTAAACACTTGCATCACACCACACTCATCACATAGTCCCTCAAAACCTACGCACCAAAACACACACATAGAAACACAAAACACACACCTACATTCGCGGAGGCTCTCAATAAAAACCTGCCCAAGCATCAGGGACATCCAAAGCATAAACGCAAACAAAAACTCCACCCCCCAATACAACCCAAATGACACATAGCCCACAAACTCAGTGTGCCACTCAACCACAGCCCATAAGGTATAACAACGTACCCAACACTCTAGTCATAGCTGACTCTATAGTCAGGCACACTGATGTTCCACTCACTAGACTAAACAAGGAGAAAGTTACTGTCAGCTGCCTGTCAGGTGCCAGGATCCGCCACATAATGCATGCACTCAGGTCACTCCACAATAAGTACAAATATGATACTGTCATTGTCCATGTTGGTGTGAATGACCTGAGACGTACCTCCCTGGACTACATGAAAAGAGACATGGAGGAGCTCTCTGATCTTGTATCCCAGGCAGGTATGACCCTAACCCTGAGTAGCATCCTGCCATCACCCAGAATGATACCACAATACAAGGACAAAATGATTGACTTCAACAATTGGCTAAGCTTCTGGTGTCATTCTAAGGGAATCCAGTATTTGTCTGCCTGGGACGACATGATCGACAGACCACGATGCTTTGCCAGAGATAGCATGCACCTGTCACCCTTAGGATTCTGGATACTGGCTAAGGCTCTTGCCACCCCTATAGTGCCTTTTTTAGGCAAGGTTCAAATGACAAATTCACCACCGTAACAGGTACAAGCAAGCAAAATCTGAGGGTAATGCTACTCAATGCTAGAAGTCTAAACCTCAAAATGCACTCAACTTGAGGCACTCCTTAAAATGGAGAACATTGACATCTGTGCAGTGACAGAGACCTGGTTCAAAGCTCCAGAGAGCACCCCTGCATTACCAGGCTACAATTCATACCACACCTTTCAGCCACCTAACCCAGAACAAAGCACTAAAGGCAGAGGCGTGTCCATATTCATTAAGGATATCCACACCTCCAGTTTAGTTGCATGCATAATGCATCCGAGATTATCCAAGTGCAAGACCGCAATCCAAATTGTAGCTTGCTACAGACCCCCTACCATGTCCCAAGATTCCCACTCCTCATTTCTTGATACACTGGAAAGTATTAGGGTACAACCAAACACCCTAATAATGGGCGATTTCAACTACCTCACCATTAACTGGGAAAACTACTCGTGTATCAACTCTTTTGCTCAACGTTTTCTAGAATTCATAAATTCCAACGCCTTGGATCAACTTATTCACATCCCCACTAGGGCCAGCGATATCCTAGACCTGGTCATTACCAACATGGGAAACCGGTGTTCCACACCAGAGGTCAATTCCTCGTTGGTCAGATCCGACCACAAGCTAATCAGCCTAGACATCCACATCCCACCCCCAATTAGGGAAACCATCGTAAAAAACTTCTCCAAAGCCAACTTCACACTTCTTAAGATAGAAGTGGCAAACTTCATGACACCCATGCAGACGGACAATAGAGGTATGACTGCTGAATCCTACACAAATGCACTTTATATGCACTTACACGAGTGCATGGATCATGCTATCCCTAATAGAACCAAGATGTTATCTTCCAAAAAAAGGAAGCCAATCTGGTGGTCCTCTGCCATAAACAAACTCTACAACAGAAGAAAGAAACTGTTGCTAAAAAGAGTAAAATCCCATGACTGGAGGAACTCCCTGGTCAACCTCAGTAAGAAGCTGAGATCCCTCATAAAATCCTCCAAAGCTAGTTACCAAAACAAAATTGCCACTAACTCTAAAGACAACCACAAAGCATTCTATAGCTATGTCAAGAATCTCAATGGGAACACTCAGATCTGCTCTGAGTTACAGCACAATGGCACTAAATATACAGAACCAACTGATATTGCCAACATCCTAGCAGATAGGTTCAGTGCTAACTTTACCCCCCTCTCACCCCCTAGAGGGCCCATCTCTATACTGGAAGAATGCAAAGTTCCTATAATCACGGCTGCACAGGTAAAAAACACACTCTCCAAAGCCAAGAACACAGCATCCATGGGACCTGACAATATCCCAGGCTGCATTCTACACGAACTACAGAATGAACTGGCACCGTACCTAAGTACCATGTTCAATCATAGCCTCACCTCAGGCTTTGTACCCACTGAATGGCGCACCGCAACGGTTATCCCACTCCACAAAGGGGGAGCCACAACGGACCCTGGGAACTACCGCCCCATTAGCCTGACAAGCCTGGACTGCAAGGCCATGGAACGTACCATTGTGGAACTCATAAACAAAGACATTGGTAATCTCCAAACTCTGGACCCTACCCAGTTTGGATTTGTAAAAGGCAGATCATGTCTCCTAAACTTGATTGACTTCTATGAAGCAGTCACCAAAGCCATAGATGAGGGTAAAATGGTTCACACAGCTTATCTAGATCTCACCAAGGCTTTCGA